>NC_064286.1:2676634-2875081 GCF_019186545.1 Solanum stenotomum
ATGCATAACTTAAAACGGCATCGACTGGGGACGTAATTTGGGAGCAACACGATAAATATAAAACGATATAGAAGCAGAAAATCAGCAATTTCTCTTAAATTAGAACGAGTAATGGGCATTTTAGACGAACTCCGAGCAGCTGCCGGCAAACTTTGGAACCGGAGAATTCAGAAGAAAGCGTCAAACGCATACGCCGTAGAAGTTCGGTACGGTGCCGCCGGTATTACACCGGCCGTTTCCAAAATCGGTAGTCCGGTCAAGAATGAAGGCTCTCAGAGAACCGATGAGTATGTTTTTTACCCTGACGGCCGGGAAAAGATCGGTCGGATTCTCTCGAAGCTCAGCAAATTTGCTCTTGTCTCTGCCGTAGACGAATCTCTTAAAACCGTTGCCGGTCAGAATTTCTTCTTTTCTCTTATGCGCAGTATTAGTTTTAGGAGTTATGAATTCTACGTTGTTTATTCCAGATACAGCTAAAGTTAATTGCTTGCTCGGTTTATTTCTGAATTTTGATGTTGGAATTACTTTGTTTTCGTTGAGTATATTGATGAGGTTAACTGTTAGGCTGTACTTTATACGGAATCAGCTGTATTTCTGAATTGTTAGCATTGAATCAAACTCCTAAGCTTTTAGCTGCTTCAGCATATGTGAGGGTAAAGTTATATACTACTCCTGTTTTCATTTCTAGTTTGGTCCAAAAATAAGAACTCTCTAGGGGACAAAAAATATAGGGATAATACATAAACATGACTCTTAACAACTATGTCCTCCAATTTCGAGTATGCACAAGTAGGCGCTTAGACTTGTATAAAATTGAGTTTAAGCGCCTACTGGTACACTTCCAAAGTTAAAGGCCATAGTTGTCAGCTGACGCCAAGTTAAAAGTCATGTTTATGTATTATGCCAAAAATATATAAGTGAAAATCCTTGATCCGCCACGTTCACTGGATACATTGCTAAATTTGGAAACAATTAATTACTTACCTTTTCTTCCTTGATTCTTCCTTTCGTGAAATTAGGAAAATATAAGGAATTTCTCCTTCTTTGCAAATGTTATAGCATGTTTAAGACCACAAGTTTCTAAAGTTTATATAGCCAAGCAAATACAAATGAAATGCGTAAGACCACAAGTTTCAAAACTTTCATGTCTTTCATAAAATCTGTCTCGATCCATTCCAAATTGTGTCATGTAAATTGGAACGGAGAGAGTATTATTATACAACCTATTGTACCGTGGTAGCTGTGGTATTAGTATATTTTAGCTTTGGCTCTGCCTTTGGAGTGAATTATGTATATACGTTGTGGAGACTTTTTAAAATATATCTACTTAAAACTAGGTTCACATGCATTAGTGCAAAGGAGGAGGTTGGGTTGTATACTAGTAACTCACTCCCACTGTCTCAATCCGCCTCTTAGTGAAAGCAATTTCTGCTGTGAAATGCTGCATGTGACGCATCTAAGACCAATAACTAACTTAGCCTGTTATTTTGTTCTCACAGCAATCTGGTAAGCCTTGGTAAGGTAGACCTTGAAATTGGATTGGCTTCTGGTGATGCAGTGTCTATATAGTTATTAGCGTACTGTTTTTACGTGGACCACTGCAATACTGTTCCAATGTTCATAAGCTTCACGTGCTCTCCGTTTATGAGGAAGGAGGGGGAGTTGGTAGTGACCTTTGCAAGGCCATTTGTATGATATAGAACTTTAGAATTTGAGTGACTGACATTGACAGCTCCATTTTGGCGATGCACTATCTTCTTGATGAACTGTAGATGGAGTATGGCCTTTATTGCATGGGCGAAAATAGTACTCCCTCCATCCCATTTTATGTGAGGTAGTTTGACTCGGCACGGAGTTTAAGAAAGAAAGAAAAACTTTTAAAACTTGTGGTTCAAAATGAATGATAGAAATTTGTGTGGCGGTAAATTATTTCATTAAGGGTAAAATAAATATTTTATAGTTAAATTGTTACTTAATATAGAAATGTGTCATTCTTTTTGGAGCTGACCAAAAAGGAAAGTAAGTCACATAAATTGGGACAGAGGGAGTAGTAGGTAAACTTGCATTTGATGCAGTAAGATTTTCACTACTTCACAGTTCACACCTAAATTTCTGTGCTTTGCCCTTATTGTTTCCTCGTTCTTGTTGACAATAGAATCAACTTTTGTGAGTCCTAAAATCATCTTTTAATAAGTTGATATGTCTTGTGTACTCACAAGATAAAGGTCAACAGAAAGAAAAAAAGGAATGAAATGAAAAAGTAGTATTTTAGCTCCTCTACAGCATGCATAATAAAACATGTGGAGCATTTTTCCTGAGCGGTAAGATAATATCAAGTACATTGCAGGATGTGGGGGAGACACAGACAAATAGTCACTCCTATTTCTCTTGTCAACATGACATGTTTTGATTAAGGTAATACAAACAGCTCATTGATGACCCCTTTGAAGTTAGTTATGCTTAATATTATGTTCTCTTTGATGGTCTTGAGTCGTGACTCAAGAACACTCTCTGCTAGGATTACACATCTTATGACGATTGATGGATATCACTAATATTGCCATCGAACATTTATGTAACCAAATGGATTTTCACATGTTTAATCGTTTATGCAGGTGGAAGTAAAATTACGAAGGAGGGATTAAAGGACCAATCACCGTCACATCCTTCCAGTAGAGTTGAGAAACAAGATGTTACTGCTGTAATGGAGGAGATGCAAGCAAAGATGGAGAAACTTCAGGATGACATGAATAACACGAAGCAGCAAAATGAGGTATCAACTAAATGCATCACGGGGTTGGATTCCTTTGAGTTCTCTGATGAGCCTATTAAGAGTTCGACACCTTCAAAATCTAATAGAAAAAAAGTTTTCTTTCGCTCTCGGCTGTAAAAAAAACAGGAAATCTTGCTGCTGTTGTAACTATTTTTTTTCTTTTTGGCTTTCAAGCCAATCTAGTTGTATAGTACATAAAATAATTGTTGAATGCAATATGCTGGACCCATGTTTCTTGACTTATGGATTGATCAATCAAACATGTTTTTTATGTTTTGAATACCAAACTTTTACACTCATAGACAAAAAACACTAGACTTCCTATCTACCTAAAACCATCTCTAATCCACCTCTATTTTACTTTCCATTCTCCAAATAATTTGAAGAGTAAAATAGAGTATGCCCTTTCCAACCCCTCTCTATATCACTCTCTATACTCTATTTATAGAGAGGTTGGAGAACTACTATTCACCTCTCTATTTCACTTTTTGAATATTTTATTATTATTTTTATTACTTTCTAATTAACATATTATTTTACATACAATCTCATTAATTAAATATCTAATATTCATACTTCTTTTTAAATATAATATAATATTTTAAAAAAATATTTTATTTAATATAGGCGGAATGACCTGGGAGACCCCTGTACTTGGCTTCATTTGTCAGTTGGATCCTTCTACTCATCACTTTGCCAACCAAACCCTTAAACTCATCAAAACACAATATTTTAAACCCCTCTAACCATTGACCGAGCTTATGTGGCATTAATATTGGTGAGTTGGAAATATGCGTGATTACACGCGCTTGAAAGCGAGCTAAAACAATATTTTACTTTTAAAAAAATCAATTTAACAAAATTAAAAAATAAAATTCATCTTCTTCAACCCTCCTTCATCCACACCCACCCTTTCTTTTTCTCCTCCAGCCCTCTATCTTCTACCCCTCACCACAGCCCTCAACTTTCTTCTTTCTCAAGCCCCACATTCACTCTTCTCCGCCTCTTCTTCTTCTTCTTTTTTTATACAAATCAGTAGCCTCAACTTCTTCTAAAATTTTCGTTTTTAAGGTTTGAAAAATATTAGTATCATTCTTTTATTAGATGGTTTCAACGATGAGATGCGGATAATGTGAAGGATGATTGTGACTATTGAAAATTTTAAAACTCCATTGATAAGTTTGAAAAAGTTTAAAAATAATAAATGGGTCTTGTGAATTTGTAAAATTACTTAAAATTTTTGATTGGGGTTCATTGAGTTTGTGTTGGTGAACTTGTAGTTGAATTTACAAGTTAAATCAAGAAGAATTTGATCTAATGAATATGAATCTAGTGCTCAATCTGTGACCATATATGAAGAAGATGACTATTTGAAAAGTTTAAGAAATTAAAAAATTGATCTATTTGATTTTTTTTAATTTTTTTTGCACTTAATTTCGTATGTGGCACTAAAAAATGATGTGAAATTTCACGTGTATTCGCGTGCATTTACCCACACTCTGATCGGAGGAGAAAAGGGCTTGAAATGTAGTATTCTAATGGGTTTAAGGGTCTAGTTGACAAAGTGATGAGTATAAGGGTTCAATTGACAAACGGAGCCAAGTACAAGGGTCTTTCAGGTCATTCCACCTTTAATATATACTACTTTCATCCCGAACTAATTGTATTTTAATTTTTTCTAATTTTCGTCGATAATATAATTTGATTTTATTATTAATTTTCACTATAAAGAATACACAAAATTAAAATGATAAGCTGAAAATTTTAATTTAAAAATACAACACATAATATGATAATTTAAATACAAGATAACAATACAATACATAACATAATAATTAAAATACAAGATAAAATACAATACATAACATAATAATTAATTCACGATGAAACAAGAGTCATGTCGAAAAGATGTTGAACGTGCATTCGGAGTTTTGCAATCACGTTTTGCAATTTTTGTAGGACCGTCACGTTTTTGGAGAAAGGAAGTGCTACATGATATAATGATTACATGTATTATACTGCACAACATGATATTTGAGGATGAACGTGATCTTAATGCGCCAATTCAAGATGTCGTAGAGGCTCCACCTCCAACGACAAAAATGGAGGTAGATGAAAATCTCTGATTTGAACAACTTTTAGCTAGACATAAAAAAATTAAGGACAAAAATGCTCATTTTGAACTCCGTAATGCATTGATAGAGCATTTATGGGAGCAACGTAGTAATTTCAAAAACTGAGTGTTTATGTAATTGTATTTCACTTTTATTTGAATTTGTCCATTAATTTGTATATTATATAATATTTTCTTGCAATTTATGTTATTTAAAATTTAAAATAAAATAAAATTTTATATTAAAATTAAAAAAATTAAAAAATAAAATTTTATATCACATGAAAATTATATAAAGTAATACTGAGAAAAAGAAATAAAAGATTTATAATATGAAATAAGAAAATAAGAATGAAATTGAAATAATAATATAATATTAAGGAGAGAGAAAAAAAATTCTTTTTTAGAGAGTAAAATAGAGAATTGGGTTGGAATTGATTGTTTGAAAAAATAGAGAACTCTATATTTGGAGAGTAAAATAAAGTGTAGGGTTGGAGATGCCCTAAGTTAGTGCGAAATTTTTTTGTCCACACACTTAAAACGTAAAGAATTATTCACCGAGTTTAGAAGGCTATGATTGATCAAAAGGACGGGTCACATATGGATTTCTCGGTTATAAAAAAAAAAAAAAAGAGTAAAGACTGTATTTTGAATAGTTACAATTAGTGCTGTTCGAATGTGCACCAAAAGATAAACATAAAGGCTCTCTGCTTATATAAGACAGCTATTACTGCATGACTATTTGAAAAGAAATAAAATGGCGCTGTGGCAAGACGGGCTGAACAGAAAAGTTGTGATGGTGACGGGGGCGTCGTCAGGAATCGGGAGATAGTTGAGTATCAACTTGGCAAAAGCGGGTTGCAGGATCATTGTTTCAGCTCGTCGTGTAGACAAGCTGAAATCTCTCTGCAACCACATTAACAGTAGTAGTAAATCGGAAGGTCCGGCCCCAAATGCAATCGCGGTTGAGCTAGACGTTACTGCCAATGGTGGTAACATTGAGGCCGCTGTGCAGATAGCTTGGAATGCCTTCGGACGTATTGATGCCTTGGTTAACAATGCTGGGGTTAGAGGTTTGAGTACTATTCAATCATCTTTCAATCTATCCTTACCTTTCAACTAACCCCCTCCATATAATCTCGGACCTGATGGATTGTAGATTCGCCTCTGGTCACTCATACCTCTTGATAACAATCGAGTTTTCTTTGGAATTGATATTCATGTTATGTTATATTATTTGTTTTCTACAATAGTATATCTCTATAACATCCAAAACATATCTAGACAAACTATGTCTTTACAGAGAGGTTTGATTGTAATAGAACTTTTTTGGTTGTTGTTGATCATATGTATAGGTAGTGTAAGTTCTTCTCTAGAATTGTCAGAGGAGGAGTGGGAACATACTTTTACGATGAATCTCAGAGGAGCATGGTTGGAGTCAAAATTTGTGTGTAGACACATGATCGATGCTAAACAGGGCGGAGGATCTATTATTAATGTGTCTTCAATCGCTGGTCTGAATCGGGTACTAGTACCCGGAGGTCTTGCTTACGCTTCTTCAAAGATGGCTCTTGACAGGCTCACTGAGGTACACACTAGCTAGTGTTGCAAATACTTGTCTGTCTTGATACTACATCGTTTGTCTTAATACTTAACTTGGATTGTTATAGAGAAGTCTGACTGTATTCGAATGATAGCAGATGATGGCCCTTGAACTAGGAGTACACAAGATAAGAGTAAACTGAACTCAATAGCACCAGGAATTTTCAAATCTGAGATGACAGAGAGCCTTATTCAACAGAAATGGTTCCATGGTGTTATTTCTAGGACCACTCCTCTGAGAACTATTGGAACGACAGATCCGGCTTTAACATCACTCGTGAGGTACTTAATCCATGCTTCTTCAGAATATGTTTCCGGCAATGTTTTCATTGTCGATAGTGGAGCTACCTTAATAGGCGTGCCAATTTTCTCGTCACTCTAAAAGAATAGAGGTAGATTCATGATTTAAATTTGATGGAAGCTTCAACCAGAATAGCAAACTCAAGTTATTAAGAACTGAAAGAAATGCAATGATATTCTAAACAATTTCATGACCGTTTTCATAGAACTCAATCAAGATGAAGTAGAAAGAAAATTTCCAATATAAATTTGTATGATACTTCCTCCATGTCAATTTATTTGTCGTACTTTCCTTATTTGTCCGCTTAAAAAGAATGTCTCTTTCTTTTTTTTACAACTTTTTAATTCCAATATTTTGGTGCATTTTACATGTCTTTAATTCAAGACCACAAGTTTTCAAAAGTCTTCTTTACTTTCTTATAAATCTGTGTTGAAACGAAGGGAGTAACAAACAGAAGAGATGGCAACATATGCTTAATAATTATTATCTATGAATGGATACAATTATAGTGCTTTTACAAATACATATTCATGACTATCTATCAGATAAAGAGGGCAATGTATCACCTAACAATGGAAACAATACTGCAACTTGCAGTATTTGAACGATGAATACGCTAGTACATCAATCATATACAATACACACTCAAAAACATTTTAGTAGAGGGAAAATTTGATTCAATACTATACTCAAGCACGTATACGAGGGAGTATTTCTTCTCATCTTCCCCGCGGATTTACCAGCTGAGAGAAAACGGAACTAGTAGCAGCATCCCCTGCATCATCATCTGTTCCTGAGTTAACTATACCTTGGATATTGCTAACACTGTTGTCGAATGGCTCAACTGGTGTTAATGGTATGCCAGGGATATGGTTTGTACTGTTATCATCAGGCTCTGTCAAGGCTGATGAGGCTTCTTCGAGCTGAAGAGCGTATTCTAGATTCCATAACACATCTCCCATTGAAGGTCTATCAACTCCGTACTCAGCCAAACACTTTTCAGCTGTCTCACCGAACTTTTTCAGGGAGGCTGGGTTAACCTGCCCCTTGAGATTCTCGTCCATTATCCGATCCAACATGCCTTTCTTTTGCCAAATCATAGCCCACTCAGCTATATTAACTTGCTCACGAGGAAGGACCGGATTCAATGCTGGTCTGGTGCAGAGAACTTCCATTAGGACAACACCAAATGAGTAGACATCTGATTTCTCCGTGAGCTGCTGCCTCCGGAAGTATTCAGGATCAAGGTACCCAAAGCTACCCTTCACAGCAGTACTTACATGTGTCTGATCAAGAGCCGGTCCGGCTTTGGAAAGACCAAAGTCAGCAACTTTAGCCACAAAGTTATCATCCAAAAGTATGTTGGTGGTTTTGACATCGCGGTGAATGATGCTCTGAGTTGCACCTGTATGGAGGTAATGCAGCCCCCTTGCAGCACCGATACAAATCTCAAGACGCTGCTTCCATGAGAGAGGCGGGAGATCTGTTCCATAAAGATGACTTCTGAGAGGACCATTTGCCATGTATTCATAAACAAGAATCATTTCCGACCTCTCATCGCAATAACCAATCAAAGACACGAGGTGACGGTGGCGAAGTTTGGACAACATTTCAATCTCAGTTTGAAATTCAGCTAGACCTTGTTCAGATCCTGTGTTTCCTCTTTTGACAGCAAGTTTAGTTCCATCTTCCATTGTTCCTTTATAGACCCTACCAAAACCACCAACACCAAGAAGCAAGTTCTCGTCGAATTTGTTAGTTGCATCCATTATTTCTTGGAAACTAAAAAATCGTCCAACATTCGGTGAAGCCAAGGAGATGCAGCTTGCTGTTCCCCGAGAAGCTGTTGTTTTCGTCAAAGTTAAAGAGTTTCCATACAAGGACGGAATCCATGAGTGTCCTTGGTTGGAAGTCTTTGATCTTCGAGCTATAAAAAAGCAACAACACAACGCAATAAGCGCCAAAACAGCTGATGCTCCTAAGGCAGAACCAAATATTAAACCTATCTTTTTCTTTTTGTGAGGCAACACAAAGAGAGTCTCAACAGATTGAACCCCACTCAAGCTTCTAGCTTCATTGCTAATCTTCATGATTTCCAGTCCATTCATAATTGCATTTATCCAATCCGCACTCGTATCTGGACCAACACTCACTGTCAGAATACTTGAGTTTACTGAGGAATTGGAGACGAAATCCTTGTATAACGGTACGTCCAAATTTCCAGCTAAGTTTGACAAGTCTAGGTCCAATAGAGCAGCGTCATCATTAACATATAGGTTGAACAGAAGACTATTCAAAGATTCACTCACAATATCACAAAAATGTACTCGGATGAAGTACATGAAGTTCGGATCAACAGGGAACACCCAAGTGATATTGAAATTCACATTAGGTACATTTGCATCTCCCATAGTTTCAGCAGTAGCGTAAACCCAATTTGGTGCTATTTCAGGAGTCATAGTAGCCGGATACTTTATGCTTGAAGGGCTAACTGAAACACTCACCGCAGAGCTGTTGACGTGAAGGTACTTCACATCATTCTCCCATGTTCTTCCCAAGGTGTCGTTCAGAGCAGTGAGATGAGGACCACCCATGTTTAGACGATAAACAGTTTCGAGGGCTAGTCCAGAAAGGCCACTGAAAGGTGCTACGGGAGATACAGCCACTGCTTGATCAGGGATCAACTCATCAGGTACTGATACAACTTCAATGGCACTGATAAATGCAACGGAGTTGTTTGAAGGGATCAAAGCAAGAATCAAACTATCTGAATTGGCATTGATCGTGTATTCCTTAAAAAGGTATGATCCATTATAGCTCTTGAAACTGAAATTGTTCAACAGAACAAAATTTTCCGTGACCACTGTCATTGAGGCAGACGTTAAGTTGTGCCCTGGAAGAGGGTAGAAATAGAGACGGATCCAATGGTGGCCTTCTTGCTTAATATCAAACTTGTAAAACGCCGTAGTATGGAAAATTCTGGCTGACTGATAGATCGAAAACGGAGCACTAGAATTGGATGTTGCAGCAATAGAATTTTCCTTATTTTCTAAAGCAGCTGAAGAGTGAAGCGAATCAGGAACATATGTCTGGCCGATATAGGTCACATTTTGTGATGATCCACACGCGAGCAAGTAGTTATCAGCAGGAACGAAGGCAGCATTCGAGTCCTGAATCAAAAAGATGGACACAACTACTGCTAGAACTAAAGGCATCCATGACATTGTTCTCAAGTCCATCGTCCTAAAGAGCCTATTGCTAAATACTGGACTCCAATTCTCCACAAAAATTAAAACTCTTAAGACAAGTTTTTGAATTTCTTCTTTCAGATGACCCCTCCAGTTACAACAACAACAACAATAACTATGCCTCAATCTCGATATCAAAGTAGCTGAATAAGCTAAGTCTGATTTCCCAGATGATATTAAGAACCTACACTGTAGTATTATAGATCTTTCTCAACTATCTAGAGCAATCTTGATACAGAAAAAAAAAACTTAACTGAAAAATCACAGGAAACTACCAATAAACTATGATTAACACCAAAAGAACAAAAAAATAGTTTTAGACAAGATCTGAGCTAACAACTTTCCTCTAGACTTCAGATTGGAAATGCTCCTAGAGGCTTTGGTTCAGTGGTAAGAGTGCAATGCCTATGCCTGATATGTGAGTTAGGCGGACGTAACAAAAAGCCTGGTATTTAAGTGGAGAAGAGTCAAGGGGTGTGCCAATTATCCACCGAGTTCCGAGCTGTGCACCAGAAGAAAGGTTACCTCAATGCCACCATGAAAATACAGTTAAATAGAGCCTTTTAGTGCAACTCCACAATGAAAAATTGAATCTTTTGAAAAGGGTATGAACCAAAAGAAGAAAGAAACAAGTCCCAAGTCAGGTTACCTCAATGCCACCATGAAAACACAATCAAGAACAGCTTTTTAGTGCAACTACACTATGAAAAATTGAATCTTTTGAAAAGGGTGTGAACCAAAAGGAAGAAAGAAACAAAAAATACCCAAATTCAAACACAATCAAAAAGAACTTTTTAGTGCAATGAATCTTTTGACATGGGTGTGAACCAAAAGGAAGAAAGAAACAAGAAATACCCAATTCTAAACACAATCACAACAAGAGCTTTTTCAGTGGCTACTCCACAGCTAGCTCTTAACAGGCTGTAGATAGCAAAAAGGGAAAAAAGGGACCACAAGAATGAATTTCCAAACCCCACTTCCATGCCCCATTTGAAACAGCTGTTTTCAAGCAGCATTGCCAGTTTAATTAAGTAGAATTTGCCATTAAAGTTCTCCAAATGATCATGAAATTGATGTAATCATAGTATAATTAGGCTTTGCATGAAAATTAACCAAAACATACAGTAGCCTATTTGTATAATAAATTAGGCCTTGTTGGGACCCAATTCTACGCGGCTTTTATATAAATTGTTTTTATCTGTTTTTTTTTTTCACTTTTTGACGAATTAATTTGCATATTGTAGGACTCATTTCAATAAGAAAATTTTTTCATACACTCAAACTCGTGACTTCAATCATCATCCCATCATAGTTCATTATGTGTTTTTATTTTCAAAACTCAAACTTAAACTTAAATATATTTAACTGTAATTCTCTCAGTTTAACAAAAAACAAATCTTTATAACGCCTTTTTATTTAAATATACTAGTGTTTTTCCCCAATATTTTTATTTAAATATATTAGTATTATTTATTTATAAAATTGATTTTGATATTTTAGAATTATTTTTTAATACTTCAGGTTTATCAATTATTTTTAATTAGCTAATGTAGATGAGATTTGGGTCACCAAAAGGGGCTATTAGGAATTTGGCGACTTAATAAATCCTTTATCTTCAATTTAAGTATAGAATTCTACTCACTGTTTTTCTACTATTTGCTACATAAATGTACATGATAAAATTAGTTTTAATATTTAGAAATATTTTTCAAGACTAAAAAAATATCATTAAAACTTGAAAATACTTTTCAATATTAAATATATATTCGTTATTTTTAATCAACTAATCTAGATAAGCTTTACTCACCAAAAAGTAGCCATTAGGAATTAGATGACTTAATGAGTTTTTTTTTTTTTTTGCATTTTCTTTTCAATTTGAATCTAGAATTCAATTTTTTTTTTCTATTATCCGCTACATAATTACATATGATAAAATTAGTCTCTAACACTTTAAAAAATATATTTTTTCAATACTCAATATCTATTCATTATTTTTAATCAATTACTCTAAATGAAATTTACATCGCAAAAAAAAGGAACCGTTAGAAATTTGGCTACTCAATGATTTTTTTCTACTATTCTCCATAAGAAATCATATTCGAATATTTAAAAATACTTTTCAATATATGATGTTATCAATTACTTTTAATGTGCTAATTTAAACGCCCTTTACATCGTAAAAAAGGGAAACGTAAGGAATTTGGTGACTTGAATGAATTTTTTTGTCCATTTCCTCTATACAAATGCACATGGCCACCAACAATGTTGGGTCCCCATTTGCCTTCCTCTTCATATATTTCTATATTTTTAGGAGGAAAAAAATTATTGGCAAAATTTCATCTGTCAAATTGCTTATTTTTTATTACATTTTCAAATTAAAAGTTGTCATTCAAAAAAACTAGTAAAATATTATAAAATCGTGTTCTTTATTTTAAATAGTGAAGAATGTTTAAAAAAATAGTCAAACATCATGTAAATTAATTGATCTAGAAAACAAATACAAGCCAAATATTAAGATAGGAATTTAAAATATAGATATCATATTGTGGAATTAATGCATTTAAAATCAAATGTGAAACGTGGACAACCTAATACGAGTGCTCAATATTAGATAAATCAAGAATTTGAATATATTTGGTTCTGATAACACAACCCCAAAACTAGCGGGTGATTTGCACAAAAGAGATACTTTAGGCCGTTATTTATATCGTCTCTAAATTTTGAATTTTGTGTGAAAATGACTCTTTTAGGTTAATGAACATATTTCAGACTAAAATATCCTTAAGTTGAACGACAAATATGATAAAGTGATGTAAAGTAACAACTATAACATGTAAGTCATGGCAAATCGATATGACTTTACACTATATTTAACTAGTTCATATCTTATCATATTGCTCAAAAACCATAGCGGATCGTCATGATTTCAAAGGTACAAACAACAAAGAGGAAAAATACATTTCAAAATATTAGCATGCAAATCATGATAAATTGATATGACTTCACGTTATATTCAACTTAGTTATCCTATTGGATATATAACTCACAAACTCTACCAATGACTAATATTTTACCTATATACATGATATACACTAGCTTATTTTCTAGAAAAAGGTGTTCAATTAATCATCATTTATCGATCTATTTTACCTCCACGGCCTCGAGAAAAAGGGAATACAACTAATCACCCTTCATTTATTGTTATGACTTTATGTGTAGTATTTGAGAATGGCACCACAAAAACTACAAACAATAGCCTTCCAAGACTTGGTATAAAATGGAATATAACAAAACCTAGTTGATGTATACATCTCAGCCACTTTAGCACCGTGTCCGCACCGCGAACACCAGCCAGCCACCGGCTTACTCCGCCGCACCGTCCTCTTTTGATCCACCAGAAAGCAAAAACAAACCATCATTGGAGTTTTGCATACAAAAATATACTATATGGAAGAGAGAAATATATTGGGTTTTTTTTTCTTCTTTGGGCCAAGTTTGTTGGATATTATATAGGTAGGAGTAATAACACACTGGTCATTTTTCGATTAGGTCTTTGAAAAATAATTAATATCGTAAAGTATCAAATTTCAGAACATTATTTAAAGCTTTATTTGTAAAATTTGAAACTTAAGGATAATAGTTATTTTTCAATTACAGAAACAGAAAAGTGGACATTGTTTGAAATAATTTCAATTTGATATTATATTTGGTAGATTTCATTTTATCTGTAAATGTAGTTTTCAAAACATAAATTAAAATTAATCGAACTTTATATTAGATATCGACAATTGCCACCTATATGTAAATCTAGAAGTAAGTGTTTCATTAATTAATCAATAAAAAGTGCTGACTATGCCATATAGTCCATTTTATATAGTTGGGAGATTTTGTGTTTAATTAATGAATTGCTTTGCTGTGCTATTTAAATTTATAATTCTCATGCTTCAATCGATTTTTTTCTTATATTTTAAAAAATTATGTAAATTATAGTATACATTATCATTGTGATAATGTTATATGTTGTTTGTTTCAATATATATGATATAGTTTGATTAAATTAAAAGAATATCTTTAGACTTTTTGAAATTTATTATCTTTAACAAAATATGCTATAATATTAGTGTGAGTGTGACTATAAACCTTATGAAATGTATGGTTTTTATTATAAATCTTTTTCCACTTTTTGAGTAAGTTGAGTGTTGTATCACTTTACTTTACATACTACTTTATCGTAGTATTATTTTTGTAGTTTTTTGTCCTTTAATTTTTGTTACTAGTTGTTGTTTCTTGTAATTCGATTATTGTAATATTCTGTTGTAGTTACTTCACCTTTTCTTAAATTATTTTGTCATGCTCGCTATAGTATTTTGATATGGTGTCTCCACTCTGTCAATTCTTTTTCAATCTGCTTTGATTTGTTTTTTCGTGAGCTGAGGGTCTATTGGGAACAACCTCTTCACCTCTGAAACAGAGATATAATCTGCATATACTCCACTCTCTCTAAACCCTAATCATGAAATTATACGGGATATTGTCTGTGTTTATCATATAAACCTTAAGCCTTATTGTCTTCCCTTATTTAAAGAAAATTTAACAAATTTTATATAACAAAATATAATTATTTATGGCTTTTTAGCTCCCATTTTTATCATATAATTTTTTATTGAAGAAAATTCGATTAAACATTTTAACAACCTCGCTCTAGCTCCACCCTTCCCCACAAAATAGACATATTGGTAGTTAATTATGATACACTAATTAATGTACATGCCTAAACCTAATAGAGAACATTTTCTATATATCTATTATACATTGTTATACAATATAGATGTTATATATTTATATAAATAACGTAAATAATGATGTAAGTATATCTGTTAAAATATATTATTTCGAATTTGAATTTTGAAAATAAAAAAAAAATCATAATAGAGAACATTTTTCTTTAATTGGCGCGCAATGCCAAGTTAAGCTATAAATTATTGTCTTGTTATTTTGATACTAATTTTAAGGTACTGAAAGAGTAACCCAAAAGAGCATTGGGCTTTAAAAAGAAAATACTTGTTGAGACTGCTAGGCCCATTAAGAAAATATAGTATAAATTATAGGAACCACATATTATAAGTACTAAATAACATCCTATCCNAAAGCCAAATTAAGCTATAAATTATTGTCTTGTTATTTTGATACTAATTTTAAGATATTGAAAGAGTAACCCAAAAGAGCATTGGGCTTTAAAAAGAAAATACTTGTTGAGACTGCTAGGCCCATTAAGAAAATATAGTATAAATTATAGGAACCACATATTATAAGTACTAAATAACATCATATCCCTTCTAGTTTTCTATTTACCAAAAATCCCTTACAAATGATGTTTGCGGGATACATAGCATTGTGCACGGAATACATTAGGTTTGATACATTTCACATAGCGGGATACATAGCGTTGTGCACGGGATACATAACGTTGTGCACGGGATACATAACGTTTGATACATTCCACATAGCCGGATACATAGCGTTGTGCACGGGATACATAGGTAAATAAGGGATTTTTGAAATAAGTAGGGATAAATGGATATTAAGGTAAGTAAAGGAGTGTAGTTAAGTAATTTGTCCGAAAATATATGTGGAGAAAAAAGACAATTTTAAGTTCGATTGTTTGCTAGCGTGTTTTACCTATAAGTATATACACTTGCACGTGTATCTCTAAAATGTGGAATGTATTTTGATCGGTTATAAGTTGTTGTTTAAAATATGGATTTTCGAGTTGAAACCTTGAGAACAGAAAATTTTTAGGTAAAGAAGAATTCTGATCTCTTTAATTCGTTTTATAGGACGCTAATTCAAATAAATGAGAATCACTAAAGTGTCATATATAGATACTTAATATAAAGTAGCTTGTAATGTTTTCTTGGTAAGGAATACAATTAAACAAACAAATAAATTTGTGTTTTTAAGAAAGTGAATCCCTTTGTTGACAACATAAATTAATGGTCCCTAAAGTCAGCAAATAAATTAAAGAAAGTCAATTTGTGGGGTTAATTAGTAGCTACTATTGTTGTCAACTTTTATTTTATTCTTAATTAATTAATTAATTAATTAATATTTCGATGTTATAAAACTTAAGAACAAAAGAATAATATAAAGATGAAGACAAGAAGAATATAAGACAAGAGGAACAATATGAGATAACTTTCTTTCTTTTAAGTGTACACTAAATCTTCAAGTCTATACATATACAATATGAACCCTTATGCCTCTATTTATAGTGTAACATAGAGGCATACAAAAGGTTAGTCATAAACATGACATTAACATGAATATAATGGGGGAGGTTATGGAAGTGAAAGGTTACAAGAATAATGGTTATAGAGGTGGAGGTTATGGTTATCTTCATAATGGAGGAAAGTAATTGAGTAACTTCTTGATGTAGTGGACATCCACAATATATTATTTTATAACACTCCTCCTTGGATGTCCATAGATAATATGCCTCGTTAAAACCTTACTAGAAAAAAATCCCGTGGGAAAAAATCCTAGTGAAGGAAAAAGAGTACACATATCTTTTAATACGTTTTGAATGTTGCCTCATTAAAAACCTTACCAGAAAAACCCAATTGGGATAAAATCATGGTTAAGGAAAGAGTACAACACGTATTTTTCTCCCCCTGATAAAAACTTTACGCGGAAACAATGCATTCCAATCTTGTATCACAACTTCTCAAATATTGATGTTGGCAATCTTTAGTGAATAAGTTACAAGATTATCACTTGAATGGATCTTTGAACATGTATCTCACCATTTTGTTGAAGAACATGTGTGAATAAGACTTTTGGTGAAATATACTTTGTCCGATCTCCTTTGATTGTATCCTCCTTCATTTGAGCTATATATCATTTTCGTATATGGTGGTTGGAATATCCTTTTCAAAAGAAAATCACATATTTTCTAAATATGATAGATCATGANATACCATTTACAATAGTTCGGGGGTATATCTGTCCTTTTTCCCTTTTTTAAATATGATAGATCATGATTCCAACCAAACACACTCCCAACTTAATTCATAGAGCAATATTATTTCTGCATGATTTGAAGAAGTGGTAACTAATGTGATTCTTTGAATTTCCAAGATATTGTTGTCTCCATATGTAAATAATAGTCCATTTGCGATTGAGCTTTATGCAGATCAAATAAATATTTTGCATCTACATAATCAAATTATTTCTGACTCTGGGATTGATCATTTCAATTTCATTGGAAGCTCATCTTTTCTTCTGAAAGAAAATCACACATCTTCTATGTGTTGAGTCACTTGCTTTGTTAGTTTTTTGTCATAACTTGAATAATACTATGACAATATTTTCACATAACTTTCGTTACGTGTATCAAATAATCTTCTAGCATTTGCATAACCAACAATCTGTAAGTGCACCAATTGCACTAATACATGACATTTTAAATCATTTTTATGAGATCAAAAAGATTCTTTCTTTGTGTTAAGCAGTCTCAAAACTATTGGGTACTCAATGGAATTACTTCAAGACCTTTTAAATCCTTCAAGGATTTTCATATACCCTTCATCGTCTAGTTAGACATGATAATCAGTCATTATACATTTTAAGTATTTAATCTATTGCCAGATTGAAATAAGTCTCATTGCATCCACCATTAAAGAGTATATCTCCATTTAATAATGTCAGGATTTCTACGAAAATCCTTTATGCCCCGAGGCACAAATCGTACTTTATATCTTACGGTTATACTTTCGCACAATGATTTATTTGTACCCCACTGACATATATTTTGATCTATGAACTACAAGTTCAAAAACATCACTTTTCTAAGTGAAATAAAATACACTTGAATAGTGCATTTTATTTGGCCAATCATTTATATTTCCACATTATATGACAGATTCGAATTTAAGATCCTCGTAACCACTTACAACATTGAGTGCTACTTTATATCAAAGATACCGTCGACAGTCATTTTGATATTGATTCCAATACGACATAACTTATCTAGATCTTTTCATTTTTCATCATTTTCAGGTACCTGGACCTTTGCCAAGGTTTTATGAAGTGTTATGTCATAGTGCTATTTCAAAGCACTTACCTCATTATCATGACCATTTTGATAAATTGCTCCTCTCATTCCTCAAGGAATTTTACGTTTGGAATCGATTGGTCTATACACTTCTGGCGTACCATAGACTCTGTCCTTCAAGGACTATTTATTGGAGCATTTACAACATAATTAAAATATTGGGTCAGCAAATACATCTGACAAATTATTTGCAACATTTTGCAAATGAATTATCTCTTGAACTTCAAGTTCACATTTTTTTAACGAGGATCTAGATAATTCACCTCACACATAATTTCAGCTACTAAACATATCTCCCCCTAATGTTAGAAAATCTAACATTCACCCCCAACCTCATCTGGGGATCCATCTTCGTGCGTGGTGGAGCAATAAAATCATATGTGCACACATCTAATTTTTAGATGGAAATTATTTGGTTCCTGACCCTGAACCAATTGTGATGGGAGAACCTTGTTAGCTTGATGTATACACGTTAAATAAACTCATTTCATACCAAATTTTATTTGAGAGATTTGTTCTCATAATCATTGGTCTAGCTATAATTGGAGGCATACAATTTCTGCTAAACCAACCAACATTATCAACATAATTTTATAGTTTGGAACTATGCTCTTAATTTAACAATTCGAGCAAACAACCTTATAAAAACCAATTTGTAAGTTGATACAAATGCACATGTGACCATACCATAGATGCATCTATTAAATCATAAAGTAAGCGGTCCACATGGTAGGTGAACGGGCCCATATTCACCTTTTTATATGTTCCAAATTTCAAGGGATTCAATCCCAACCTTTGTACAATGATCATTTTATAATGAGAACAAGCAACACATGAGAATTATTGAAGAATCTTTTGTTTCTTCAACATATAATCCCATGAATTCTCACTTCTTTTGCATCACATTTGAATCGAAATGGTCAACCGGTTATGCCAACTGATATTTATTCTAGTAAACTTCTAGTTTACTTTTGCATGTGATTCCATCATCACGCTTATATTTGTTACAACAAACAAGCAAAAGGCGGGTAACCTTTTATGTAAATCTTCATAACCCGCTATGATTGTAGTAATCTGAAGATATTTAATCTTTCAATAATTTACAGTCTCAAAATAATATTTTTTTTCCAATTCCTCCGAAACTTAAAAAGTTTATTTTGAGACTTACTACAACCTCAATATTATGAACTATTTTCATTTCTGGATAGTAACAAATTAGTTCTTCCGAAACTCTTAATTAAGTTTGTGTACTGCCACAAATTTCACAACACCATTCTTATGGTGACCATCTCCTTCAAGGAGAAAATCATAATTATTGTCATGGTTAAAATTATTACATGCAAGACTTATTTCTTGACAACCAATGACAAATTTGTGTTGCCACACAACAACATTTATTTTGGTCATGACCACAACCTTATAGAAAAGAATTATTTCTTTCTTTTGTCCTCTAATAGTTCATAATAAAACATACCACAATTTGAAAGAAATACCATAAATTTCAACAAAAAATAATTCATTCGTTATTAAATTTTATGTCAAGTCAACTATGAGATATAAGTCGTGTCGTAATAATAAGTTAGTGGAAGACAATTATCAATGAATCAAATACGTTATCCACTACGTAATTTTCTCTAATAAATGATGATGCTCCATCAACTAAAACTTTTTTTTAAACTAAGATTAATAAGTTCCCCTATTTTTTTGAATTTTTTTATTAATCATTTTGGTATTCGGTATTTTTGTTGGCATCTAATTAAATCTGAATACATAATGAGAAGTTTTCATATAAAGGAGTAAAACATTTTTTAACAAAAATAATTACAAAAAATATTGATCAAATCCGATACTTTTAATTAAGAAAAAAGAAGGTAACTAAATGTCAAAATCAAAATTAACTATCTAACCTAATTTTACTAGTATAAGCTTTATTTCTAGTGTGTTGGAAACTCAAAAAAGATTTAAATTATATATTAATATTTTTTAAATATATAATTAGTGTAATTAATCAACTCATTATAGCTAGTTATCATAACTCTTCAAGACAACATATCAAGTTATATAGGTCACCTTCCACAAGCACATAGTTACCAAAAAAAAAGTTGTAGATTATCATCTAACAAATGATAGTTGCGTCGATCATAATTTACATTACTGATGCAATCATTCGAATCGAATAACTGAAATTAAACTACTATAACTCCTAGCTTTTCTCCTTTTACAAAAAGTATTCTAATAGCTCATTTTAAAGCATTGAAAAGAGAGTTGAAATAGGGCATATATACAAAATACAGTTGTAACTGCTCTCATTTGTTGATATGACAATCTGAATAGAAGATATTCTGTATTAATTCTAACTAAAGTAAAATATAAAGAAATCCATATATAATATATCTATATAATTGACTGATTGATTGATTTCAGGGGGCAAAGTAAAATTTGCCTTTTTGTATCTTTAAGAGTACCAATTCATGCTAGTAACTTGATTATAAGGTTGTCGAAAGACGATTCCATCACTAAGAGATCCCAATACTTGTTGTTCTTGTTGTTGTTGTTGTTGAATCGAAGTATTTTGAGGAAAGTGGCTCAGGAAATTGGCAATGGAGCTACTTTGTTCATGATTTGTAATTCGCGCAATATTATTCATGTTAAGTCCATCGTCCCTGTTGTTCTCAACTAAGAACCTTTTTGTATTTGGAGAATGGTTCCCTTCAGTTGTTGTTGTTGTTGTTGTTGTTTCGTCGATATTCCAATACAAACCTCCATGCATCGATCTCTTTGACGATAATTGTGGAATGGATCTATTATTGTTGTTGATCATATCGTTCGTATTATTCATAATTCCATCGTACATGTTCGATTCATTTTCGAGCAATATTGTACCATAGTTTGAAGGTTTTATTCCTTGTAGTATTGAATTTGGTACATTTTGTGGTATTGATCCCAACATATCATTCAAATCATCTATTGACCTTTGAGTGTTATTCTTCTTGTAAATTCGACATAAAACCCAATCATCTAGCTGCAAAAAAATAAAATAAATAGTATGGTGTAAGAAAAAAAATATATATACATATATAAAGTAAGACTAATTAGCTAGTGAAACATTGAATTTATTTGAGTTTATGTTCTGTACACTAATAGTAAAAATATTGATACGATAACTCTCTACGTCAAGCGTCATATATAGTAATATCTAACATGAAAAATAAAGTACTACTAATATACTACTCCATTCGTCCCAATTTAAGTGTCTTATCTTAACTAGGGTGATCACATTTCCGTCTATCAGAATTTCATGTTTTTTCTAGTAATGGTAACTTACTATAACCAGTTAAATTACATTCATAGTATAAATATTCCTAATTATAATAACCACATATATATATATAACTTAAACTCTTTCGTCAAAAACTTTGAAACTTGAATCAAGTCAACAACAACAACATCATACCCAGTGTGATCGTGGGGTCTAAGGAGATTAGAGTATATGTAAATCTTATCCTTATCTTGAGAGATAGAAAATTTATTTACGATATGACAAATAAAATAAAAAATTACGGACTTACCCTCAAAGATCCTTTTTTGTTGGCAACAATATGATCACAACCAGGGGGCTTGTTATTTGTTTTATTTTCTACTACTCTGTATTCATGCATGATCCAATTAGTTTTTACCCCTTTCGGTGGTTTACCGCCGTAAAAAACGAGCGCCTTTTTTACCCCGACCTTTTGAGTTCCACCGGAGGTAAAAACCGGCTTGTCGGTTCCGGTAGCCTTCCAATAACCCGATGTTGCTGCCCGATTTGGCCTCGCCCCGTTAGGATATTTCCTATCCCTTGGACTAAAAAAGTACCATTCTTGCTCTCCAAATATTGCCTTAGCTGCGTCAAACAAATGACAACAAGAGAATTCGGAATTTAAACTTAATGAATTCAGTTTTTTTTTTTTGTACTATGGGTCCACTACTTTATTTTTGTGAATACTATTTTTCAAGCACCCTCCAAAAAAAACTCAAAAAATAGAAATTAAATGAACTTTATATGATTCAGAATTTAAACTAAACATATTCAAAATTAGAATCTAATTTATATATACAATAAAAGAAAGTCATACACAATTAATATTATTTATTATAGTAGGTAACCTACCTTTTTCTATTTTTTTACAAATTCACTTTTTACATTATCTTTTGAAAATATAAAAAATATTTAAACTGTCACTATGTATAACATAAATTCATCTTATCTTAAAAAAAAAAATAGAGTTCAAGCCTCTATAAGTTGGTCATAGAAAACTTTGTGATAAAAACATGAAGATTAAAAAGGAAAACAAATTAGTTTATCACTATAAATTTAATTAGCAACGAAATTCGTCAACAATCTATTGCATATTTAAAATTTAGTTTAGACATAGAAGTTGTCCATCGCTAACTCCGATCCTTTTTCCCTATATATAAGTTATAGTGCAAGAAAATATAGTAGTAGTGAAAAATAGTACCGGGAAGTTCCCATGGATCAAACTTATAAAGATCAATTTCAGCAATAATATCCACCGGAATCGGAGCGCCGGCGACTCGTTTCTTGAGATAGTGGACGACGAGTTCTTCGTCCGTCGGGTGGAACCGAAACCCCGGTGGGAGTTGAGGTTGATGACGTGTACCGGTTGATGAATCCATACTCTCCATAAAAAAACACAACTACTAATGTTTGAGTTGACCTAAATTCAATATTTTACGTACCAACAAGCGTATGCACGTAGTACGAGATTAATAAATTCGAATCGTACTATGATTAAATTTTGGAATTTTTTTTTTGGGAAGAGAGAAAATGATAAACAAGAAGGAATTTAGTGGTTAATTTAGCCCCCACACTTACTTATATATGTTATAAGGCAACGCACAATTTACAGTAATGCCATTTATATATATTCTTGAAATATATATTTAATGGTAAAAATATGTATCTGGAGTATTATATTCTTGCAAAGATTTTTATTTGTACTATGCAATATTCATTTTCTATACTAACTATTTATCAAATCACGCGTTAATGTAATTATCAATTATTTTATTTTTCCTATTTGAAATATCACACGTATTCAAGTAAGAAAAGGAAATAACTAATAATTGAGGTGTGTTTTGTTAAACAGTTGATGATGATTTATATAAAAAAAAAATGAGCACATGATGATTTAAGTAGAAAATTTTCGAAAAACATAACACTTCAAATGTATTTTGACCATTATAGCTCTATGTAGAAAGTTTTTGTAGTATTGAATTGTGTGACATACTTTGATCGGATCGGACACTATAAGATTTAAGAAAAAATGAAAGACGTGAATTTATTAATCGTAAACATGCCTTGAGATTTTTGTGGTAATTATAAATGCATGTCAATTAAAGATAAAATAAAGATATTTCAAATTAAATAGTTCTTAAATATAAGAGCATGTCTTTCTTTTTTACTTTGGAATAAACTAATAAAAAAATAGTCTCACGTGAAGTAGAACAAATTAAGAGTATTTTTTTTTATTAGGATGATGATATTCGAGTCAATTAACTCGTACCTCGATTAAACTATTGAACAATATGTTACAACAATCACACACCTACTAGTAGTATGTATAAATCTGCTCACTTAAAAATATTTTCTTTGTCTAATATGTGTCGCTTTTTTTATTTTTAATATATTTATTTTAAAATGACAACATCTCTTTTCTCGACACAATTTTATTTTAAAGTTTTAATTTCTTTTTATGATATAATTTCATGAATATATTTAAATCATATTTCAAGATTCTTTTTAAAATTTAATCCTAATTTCGTCAATTCAACATTTTAACAACGTAAAATGGGTGTTATTAGGATTTGAGAAGGACATTAATTATATTTATAGTAAAAATGAGTTGATAAAAACTAAGAGTTAACCTTAGCAGAAATTACTATATAAATATTGTCAACAAAAAATAAATTAAAAAATTAGTCGTTAGTGGAAAAATAAATAGTGCATATGTTAATATTAAATTAGAAGTGGAGGTCGTCATTAGCATAAATAGAAGAGGTGATTAATACATGATAATGATGTAATTAGAGCTTGATAACTGAAAATTAGGCAATATAATTAATCGACACGCATGCAAGTTGGTACCAACACGTGGACGATCCAGTAAAAGGGGGATATACGCAGAACCACTTTATCACGCATAAGATATATAAAAAAATCTAAATCATTCAATATTTAATTTGATATTCATTTGAATTCGTGGCATCCATATGAACCGCTTAACTAAAGAGGAAACTCGTCCTTCAAAAAAATATATTCTTAATTAGCAAGACTCGATTTTGAAATATCGAATTATGAGTGATTAAATCTTACAACAGAAGTTTGACATGACTCGACAGACAGATAATAAGATAAGAAGGCATTTCTAGGCAACTCTTTTGGACAAATTTGGCCTAGTGTCACACTTGGAAATTTTTTTACAACAACTTGTCTCTATCAATTTATTTATATATAGTATCGTTGATCTTATACTCCGATAAAGATAACAAATACGAAGATTAATAGTCAATTTATTATGAATAATCGAGATATATATATATATATATATATATATATATAATATAATTTGGATGGATTTAATTAGTTTTACGAAATTTTTTTATGGAGAAATTTTTTTTAGCATTTTTATATTTAAACTTAACAAGAACAAGAAATTTAGGAATTTGTTTCAACACATATCCTTCACATGACCAATCTAAAATAAATGAGCCTATTATCAGGGAGAAAAATCTTATAGTTAGTTTCAATTAGAGAATTAAGTATCGTGTTACGATAAATGAAATCTCTCTACTCTTAATCAATGAATTTAAATTTAATTAAACTTTAATACAAATATCGAACAAGAAAATATCAAATATTTTTTTTTAATAAAAAACTAGTGAATTAATTATGGAAAAGTATCTCAAAAAATATCCAAGGATGTTCCACTTACCTAATTAAAGAAAAAAGCAAGTGGAATCTATTTCAAAATTAGTAGCCCTAACTTGGACAATTTTTGAATGATCCTTCCTTTCCTTTTGAATTATTTATTTTTCGATGTTTACATCAAACTATAAAAAATTGTTCATGTATGATGCTTACATCAAACTATATCTAACTCTACATGTATGGTCAAGTGACAGCATGGACAAATTGTTAAAGGGATAGAATAAGCTTATCCGAATCTCCTTCGTTAAAAAATTAGGCTACGCACATAAAGTTAATATTTCATTATATTTTTAGCTTTTCTCGATCAAGAAAAAGGGAAGGACCACATCCATAGGTGATGTGATGTTGATATATAGTGTATCGTGACGCAAATATTAATGGCTAATTTTACGACTATAAACCATGATTTATACGCGACACAAATATCTAGGGAACAAGAATCATAAAGTCGTTTGACTTATTAGGATTCAGGGTGACAAAAAATATCCTAAAAGTGCCAGAAGATCAGTAAAAAATATCACAAAAAAAATATTAATTGAATCAAAGAATATGGTCAGTGATTAATGAAGCCGACTGATAATTATAATGTCTTTAGTTTAGTCACAATTGAGACAAAAACACTAGGTGATCGATCTCTTTATAATTATCTATTGTAGTAAATAAAATATTTCAATACTACATTAATCACCAAATATTACTCATAAAATTAATTGAAATGCATATAAATCGATCGAACACGATTATTATAAGAATATATATTGTTGAAATGGATCTTTTCCACCATAAAAGTATGAAAATCTTGATTTTAGTATAAGTGGGGTCTAAATGTTGGATTTTTCATCGACCAGGCTTGCGTTTGCTGTCAAATCTTTTCCTCTGCCTTTTGTTTATATATATATATATATATATATATATTACAACTTCGTATATATCCTTGTCTTAGAAAAGTTTGTGCACCATTAGAACAATAATTTTGTATATATGCATTACTTTTTGTGATATAAAATTATTTTAGTGTGTATTTTAAAAAAATTTAATTCATACATCATGCCCAGTTAAATAACATCATATTATAAATTGAAATGAATATAGTAATTATATATATTTCTTCGTATAAGTATCGTTTTAATATATGCATTAAGAAAATTATTTTAGTCGCATATTATTTGACTAAACTATTAAGTTATTGATCTCTCCCCTCAAATTTTTAGTTGCATGACGACTCAAATTCATGATACGTATTCATGTTCACTATTGCTCAACATGCCTCACAAATCTATCTCTTAGGCTAAGTTATCATACAGCCCAAAAGCTCACATATATACGGGCCATGTGCACATGTTTTTACCCTAATGAAACTTTTCACTTTCCTCTCTTATGTGCACCCATTATTTAAAAAATTAATCGATAACTAACTCTTAAGCCTTGTTAATCCTTTTTTGTGATTCGTTTTTATCGATCCACTCTCTGTCATGAGCGTTAGAGTGTGTCAGCTAGTTAGGGTTCATCATTAAATCTTCAAATAAACATATCAAATCAATGTATGAGAAGATAAGAACAATTAACCATAATGGAATATTGATTTTAGAATGGAAAATTTAAAGAGAGGCTAATCAATCCATGTGATAATCAAGTTACTTTAATACTAGAACAAAAAAGTAAAGTGCAATTATTTGTTTTTAAGTTGAAAATAATAGGTGGAAATTGGAGTTATATTTGACTTTGAACATAAATATAAATTAAAATTGTTTTGAATTTTGTGAGTGACTTTGTGAAAATAACTTTTTTGGAGTTTTTAGAATTTTGAAAAATTATAACAATTCTATGTCAAAACAGCTTTTTGAAAAAAAGTGAAAATTATATTATCCATGGCCAAACAGACAATAATATATAACGTGTGAAGGAAAAGGAGGTATTTTAAAGGCAAATTATTAGTTTGGAATGAAGAAATGCGTCATTTTCTTTAAAACAACCTAATAAACAAAAATTGTGTCACATAGACAGAGCCGGGAAGATAGCGTCGGTGTAAAATTCGAAAGAATCTATAGATATTGGTGATAGGTCGAATGGGAGATTGTCGGACCTGTGAATCAAATTCCATATTAATTTATAATTGAAAAAAAAAAAAGATATTGCAAATACTGTTGCACGGGAGGCCTTTTGGAAAAGATTCTGCTTGTTTGATGTCTTAACCCAAAGCGAATAATATTACATCATATTAAATCAAACATGTCTTTTATAAAGAAATGAAAATGTAAGCTTTCAAACATGTCTTTTTTTAAGCCTTTCATGTGAATTGCATCAGCTAGCTCTAAGTCAAATATTTTTATAATAAAGTACTATATTTATGTGAAATTATATGGTTATCAATCTATTTCTATCTAAAAGGGGAAACCTAACTTGCTATTTTTATAGTCAATTAGGGAATAAACACGTGTAAATATGCATGTGCACATAGTTGAGGGCGAAGCTAGATAGAGTTTGTCACGATCCAGAACGTCGTGATTGGCATCCACACTAATACTCCGGTGGGAGAACCACTACTACAACTCAAACCAAACAAATAATCTAAAAACTAAGGCATTTAAGTCAACACTAAGAAAATAAAAATAGAGTTCCCATAAACTCTAACAATAATAACTAACAATGCGGAAGAATAACCTAGAACCTGAAAGTCAATGTACCAAAACATCTAACAATGATCCAAGTCTAAACAAGAAGGGATACAACCCCATACTAATGAACTAAACAAATGTCTAAGTCCGAAAATGGTGGACATAGACGAAAGAGAATTCCATGGCAGCCCGGAAGAATTGGCTCACCCTTGAATTCGAACAACGATCACTGATCTTCTAAGTGAGGTCTGTCAATAGTCGTTTGAAGATGCCCTGTACTCAACAAAAATAAAAGCAAGTGCAGAATCAGCACACAACCACAGTGTACTGGTAGGATCACGCGACTATCCCACTAGTGCAACATAAACAAGTCAAACAACATTATGATCACATGCATATATATCAACATTATCAACATTTACGAACAACAAACAACTTCGCATTTATATCAAATAATTGGTCCTCTCATGGAACCCAAACCCAAACAGTTAGCATGCCGGAACGTGGCAATCGATCCCATATTTATGTCGAAACGTGGCAACCGATCCCATTTTTATGCCGGAACGTGGCAACCGATCTAAGTTAGTTATACCGGAACGTGACAACTGATCCCATTCACACACCACAATCACAATCATACAATCACAAGTATATCATCAAGATAATACATTTAAGTCATGATTTCATGGCATTCATCAATTATCTATCTCATTTACAATAAGTGTGATCAACATTGCAACATTCATACATATACAAGTATCATAATTAAGCAAGAACAAGCATACATCCCATAATTATAGAATCACAACCATCACCTACCTCGAAACAAGCTTGAAACCCTAAGAAACTTGATCATTCCCTTTTTGGATTCGTTCCGCTTGTTCTTGATTTACAAACAATCAATATAATACGGGAATCAATAAACAATTATTAATTACCCGGATTACTAATAATTCTATGAACCCTAGATCAAACACATGATCCCAATTATCTAATTTAGGGTTGTTTCCACCATATAATCTATAACAAAACCATTTCCCATCAATATTCACCTATTCTATTACGTTTTACGGATCAAAAAATGGATTCGGGGAGTGAAAAGCTTACCTTTAGCCTCAAGAATGGTGAAAAATGAATAGGAGTCACCTGAGAGTCGTTCCTTAGCTCAAAAAGTCGAAAAGTGCATAATGAGGTCGTTTAGAGATTTATTAACCACTTTAATTCGTGTCGAACCCGCCACAACGGCCACCACCCCGTCACAGCGGCCCCACCAAAGCGGCAAAACCCATCGCCAAAGCGGCATTCTCGAGACAGAGAGTTATTTCAAGAATTCCAAAATTCTCATTTCACAACACACCTCTAACCCACGACGCTCAGTAAATACCCTTTACGCTGAGATCTATTCCAGGAGTTCTACTCGCCCGAATATTTCGTAAATTTGTACGGATTCCTTAATGAGTTATCTAACTACTCATGTAATTAAAATCATAAATTATTCATCCGATTGTTGCCAGATTTACCTATACCTCAATGACTCTGATTTCGTCCAAATCTTGACAAGGTTGGGAAAAATCCAAATACTACGAAAAAGTTTTTTGACCCCAAATTTCCTCCCGTTGGTTTTTCTATAACGACGGAAAAAAGTCGTTACAATAGATACCAATTACCCATTACTCGTTTCCGAGTGACAAAACTTTGAAAAAATAGGCTAAGGAAGGAATGAAGTAGTACCTGAATTGACGAACAATTGGGGATACTTGTCTCACACGTCCCTCTCGGTTTCCTAAGTAGCTTCCTCAACTGGACGATGCTTCCATTGAACTTTCACGGACTTAATCTCTTTGGTCCTCAACTTACGCACATCATGATCAAGAATTGCAACTGGTTTCTCATCGTATTGGAGGTCCTTGTCTAACACAATTGAGTCTCACTTAATGATATAATACACGTCACCATGATATCTCTTTAACACGGACACATGAAATAGCGGATGAACTCCCGATAAATAAAGAGGTAAAGCCAATCTATACGCTACCGGTCCCACACATTCAAGAATTTCAAATGGACCAATGTATCTATGACTTAGCCTACCTTTCTTACCAAATCTCATCACCCCTTTCATGGGTGATACCTTAAGAAGAACATTTTCACCGGATTGAAACGTCATGTCTCTTACCTTATGATCTGCATACTTCTTTTATCTACTCTGGGTTGCTAAAAGCTTAGCTTGAATACTCCTAACCTTATCTTGAGCATCCTTCACTAAATCAACCCCAAATGGTTTCACATCTCCAACCTCAAACCATCCTATGGGTGATCTACATCCCTGATAAGTCCACAAATTGGAGTCATCTGGGCCATGTTTTAATAGGTTTAGTGTCCTCAAATGCATGTTTTGTCTCAAAAACTGATAAAATACCTTAAGTTTCAGGTATTTAGACTTGGAGACAAAGACATGGACACAATTGAGCAAAAAGGAGCAAAGAAAGAAGAAAGAACGGAGAAATAAAGATATGCGAATCGCCGAAGCCATTCGGTGCGTCTCCAAATGATCTCACATCGCCTTTTGTTCCAGTGTGTTGAGCCCTGAAGTAAATGATCAAATCGATGGTGAAAAGGAGTAGTCGACGTGTTACCGAGCAGTTCCGCGAAGCAGTACTAGGTCGCCTAATGATCCAAAAAACGACGATGCTGAAGGCTAACGCAAGACGGTGATGAACTACACCAAAGGGCGAATCGCCAAGTTGATCGGCGATTCCAACTAATGTCGCTGAGTGATCCGCTGTAGCACAAATCTTTAAAAACTATAAATACTCGTTTAGTATCAGATTTTTATCTATCAAATTTTACATATTTCTATCATAAATTTTTAGCTTTTATTTTTGAGTTCTAAGTTTGGAGAGGGTTTTGAAGAACTTGAAGATTCAAAGGGTTTTATCTCCAAGAATTTGGGCTAGGGTCTTTTGGCTTTCTCAATCTTAGCTTCTATCAAGACTTAAATCTTCAAACTCATTTGAATGCAAACTTATTTTGGTATAAATTTCTATCTCTTTTACATGTATAGCTAAAATCCCAATTCTTGGGGTGTGATTTTGTGAATATGGGTTAAGATAATTGTTGGGTCTTGCTTGTTGGTAGTTTAATCATAGTTTAATTGTTATTTCGTTTAGTAATTGTGGATGAATTTAATGAATTTGTAGTTGTAAATACAAGTTTATTTATGTATTTTTGACTTGCTCGAGAGAGAGGTCGTAAAACTAAAACTACTAAATTAATGGTCGGTGGGAGTGGGTCGACATGAGGTTTAGCTCGAGTGAGTGAACCCTAGTCTCATTCCCACACACTCAACTCGAGAGAATGAGTGGGCTAAGACGGAGACTATTTTTCATGTGGCAAGAGGGTGTTCGAGAGAAACCCACTTAAAATAGGGTAAGTTGCTCGAGAGATCTTATCCCTCTTAAAGTCTAGCCTAGTCACAAATATTCTATGAATTCTCTATTAAAAGCATGTACCCAATAATCTCATTTATCCCGTATTCCTATCACATCCCAAGAATCCCGTCTCCTTGATTAGTACTTTTTGTATTTTTGTTGTTTTTGCTTACTTGTGACAAAACCCTCATTGTTAATTGACGCTTGAGTCACCCCCTTGGATTTATAATGTTTTTAATCGATAATATCTTTAACTATGACTAATTAGAACTTAATTTTATGTTTCTATTAATTCTCAAAACCACTCCCTTGAGAACGATCCAACCCTTGGTTGAGTTACTAAATTATTGTACGATCATAGACACTTGCATCGGAAGTTGTGTCTTGATTACAACATCCACAGTCATACCACATTGCTCCAAGGCCATGAACACATCATTCTTGCAATCCCTCAAAGTCTTAGGCACATATTTCTCTAAGAAAAGAACATGAAACTGGGTCCAAGTAAGTGGCGGTAAAGTAGAAGATCTACATTCCATGTAAGCTCTCCACCACTGCTTAGCCTCACCTTGAAGTTGGAAAGACACAAACTCAACCCCAAGCTGATGAACAATACCCAATTTATGAAGTATCTCATAGCAATCCAGAATGAACTCATAAGCATCCTCATTCTCATAACCAAGAAACACATGAGGCTTTAGCTTCAGAAATTTAGTCAACATTTCATGCTCATTACCAGTCATAACAGAACCCAACAAAGGACGGAAGAAAGCATCATTACCTCTAGTCCCACCCACCTTGGGAGTAGTGCTAGCAATAAGAGGATTAGTAGGAGCTTGAATTGCTTGAACAGAAGGAAGCACTCCAGGACCAACCAATCCCTTTAAGAACGACATAATCTGTTGAGCTAACACTGGATCCAAATGAGGAACACATGTAGTCTCAGCCTGCACCTCTCCATCTTGTCCCAAATCCTCAACATCAACATCAACATTCTCATCTATCTCTTCATGATGCGTATGGGGGTTCTCATTTATAGGAGCATTCTTAACAGGAGCTCTATTTCCAGCATGTTTTACTCTTCCACGGCCTCTTGCACTGCCTCGACCGCGACCTATCGTTGTAGATTTCTCGACCAGAGCATTGACGGGAGCTACGGGCCTAACGCCGTTGAACCTAGTATTAACCATCTGCGAACAAAAGAGTGAAGGAGGTTATATACCAATTTGAATCGTCAGATACCAATTGGAATCAAGTCATAGCACGAAAGGAGACAAAAGAAAAATAGAGATTTCCTAAAGTCCTATAGTCTCTCGAAGAAAAGTAAAGGTGTCCCCGTATCGTTCCGCGAGACTCTATTAGACTCATTTCGGTACATTGAGATAAACGAACCTAGGTTCTGATACCAACTTTGTCACGACCCTGACCATCGTGATTGACACCCACACTAGCACTCCGGTGGGACAACCACTACTACAACCCAAACAAAGCAAATAATCTAAAAACTAAGGCATTTAAGTCAACACTGAGGAAATAAAAATAGAGTTCCCATAAACTCTAACAAAAGTCTAACAATAATAACTAACAATGAGAAAGAATAACCTAGAACCTGAAAGTCAATGTACCAAAACATCTTACAATGATCCAAGCCTAAACAAGAAATGATACAACCCCATACTAATGAACTAACTAAAACAAATATCTAAGTCTGGAAATGGTGGACATAGACGAAAGAGAATTTCATGGCAGCTCGTAAGAATTGGCTCACTCTTGAATTCGAATGACGATCACTGATCTTCTAAGCGAGGTTTGTCAATAGCCGCTTGAAGATGCCCTGTATTCAACAAAAATAAAAGCAAGTACAGAATCAATACACAACCACAGTGTACTGGTAGGATCACACGGTTATTCCACTAGTGCAACATAAACAAGTCAAACAACATTATAATCACATGCATAAATATCAACATATACAACATTATCAATATTTACGAACAACGAACAACTTCACATTTATATCAAATCATTGGTCCTCTCATGGAACCCGAACCCAAACAGTTAGTTTGCCGGAACGTGGCAACCGATCCCATATTTATGTCGAAACGTGGCAACCGATCCCATTTTTATGCCGAAACCTGGCAACCGATCCCATTTTTATACCGAAACATGGCAATCGATCCCATTCACACACCACAATCACAATCACAATCACAAGTATATCATCCAGATCATATATTTAAGTCATGATTTCATGGCATTCACCAACTATCTATCTCATTTACAACAAGTGTGATCAACATTACAACATTCATACATATACAAGTATCATAATGAAACAAAAACAAACATACATCACACAATCATAGAATCACAACCATCACCTACCTCGAAACAAGCGTGAAACCCTAAGAAACTTGATCTTTCCCTTTCCAGATTCGTTCCGCTTGTTCTTGGTCTACAAATAATCAATAAAATACGGGAATCAATAAACAATCATTAATTACCCGGATTACTAACAATTCTATGAACCCTAGATCAAACCCAAGATATCAATTATCCAATTTAGGGTTGTTTCCACCATAGAATCTATAACAAAACCCCCCACCCCCATCAATATTCACCTATTCTATTACGTTTTTCGGATAAAAAAACAGATTCGGGGAGTGAAAAACTTATATTTAGCCTCAAGAATGCTGAAAAACGAGTAGGGGTTGCCTAAGAGTCGTTCCTTAGCTCAAAAAGTGCATAATGAGGTCATTTAGGGGTTTATTAAAGACTTTAATTCGCATCAGGCCCGTCACAGCGGCCCCACCAAAGCGACAAAACCCAACGCCAAAGCAGTATTCTCTAGACAGAGAGTTATTTCAAAATTTTCAAAATTCTCATTTCACAACACACCTCTAACCCACGACACTCAGTAAATACTCTTTACGCTAAGATCAATTTTGGGAGTTCTACTCGCCCAAATTCAATTTTGTAAAGTCGTATGGATTCCTTAACGAGTTATTTAACTACTCATGTAATCAAAATAATAAATAATTCACCCGATTGTTACCAGATTTCCCTGCATCTCAATTACTCTGATTTCGTCCAAATCTGGACAAAGTTGGGAAAAATTTAAATACTACGAAAAAGTACTACGGTCCCAAATTTCCCCCCGTTGACTTTTCTCTAACGACGGGAATAGGTCGTTACAAGGTTGAACGCCCTTTGACATAAAATTTCACTATTTATATATGATTAATATTATTTTTTGTGTATATATAGTAGATGTTGAACCCCTATGACTTCTTCATATATTTACTTTTTCATATTTTGAATGCGCTTAATTAGTGAAAATTCGGATTCTGCCACCGCATAATCTTATGTACTTTCGCATTTCCTCGTGATTTTTCATGATGCTCGCGATAAAGGGCAGACAAATGAGCACGGGTCATAGAGAAAAGCTAGTAAGCTTTTGAAGGAGTATATAAATGATATTTTAGGTGAATTCCATGTTAAAATGATGAGAAAGATAGTTAAGGTATATATAAAGCATTATATATTACACAATTCACATGGTGTGCACATTTTTGAGTCGGTTTGATGACGGCTTATTAAAGTGACAAATCCTTAAGGACTATACGAAACCAAAACACACAATACATATCATGAGTTTGGGTCATGACATTTGAGATCCACTAATATAGCATCGATACAATATCCAATGATGTGATCCTGAAAATATCCTGAAAAGTGGGTGTTCATGAACTTTTGACTCTCGTTTGTTTCATGAATAAACCTAAATCAAAATTTGTTTAAACTTGAGCTCATAGGTAAGCGGGCTCGAAAATTTACAATCACCCACCTCCAAAGGCATTTTTATAAGTTCTCCACAATAATTTATGGCTATACATCTAATTTATTTGTATTCAAAATGCCTAGAAAATATTTTTCGTTAATAAATCAGTTTTTGATATTTGATTATCACAAAAGAGAGAAAATAACTTCCTTTTAGTCATGGATAAAAGTTACTTCTGTTGCAATTATTTTAATTTTCACTTTTTGTTGGTGTATATGCATTTTATTATTAAAATAAAATATTAAGTGCATAAGTTAGTGGATATAAATTGTGGTAGAAGATGACTATTGGTTATTGTAACCTATATGACCATTAGTTCTTGTAACTCTCATGGTCATTAGTTTCTTGTAACTCATATGACCATTAGTTTCTTGTTACTCATGTAACATCTATCACATTTATCTATCCACTTTACTACCCCTCATTCTACCTATTGATTATATGGAAGACTTCTTCACCTATAAATAGTGGTGTTTCTTCCTTTGTGAAGTATCTCAAAAAGATGAGAAGTGTGAAATAATATTTTAGTGTGTAGTAGTGAAAGAGAGAGTTGAGACAAAGAAAATATTCTAAGTCTTCAACTATATTCACTATATACAAAAGAGAGTAAATATATGTTGAAGGAAGGTGTTCTTTTTGTAGAGTTTTGGACTCTTCAACTAACCGGAGTTGTTTGAGTTGTACACGTTGTTGGGCTGTTGTATCCTGGAGGGGACAAGTCAAGAGTGATATTGTTGGATCGGTGTAGATTATGCCTCAATGGGATTGAATCTCCTTAAAGAGAGCGAGATCTCCGCGCCCCAGCCTAAAGATTTGTTTATTCATTTTTGTCGTTTTATTTTCAACTGTAATCTATTGTATTTGTGGTATATTACATCAATAATTTTAAGGAGATTCATGTTTTTGTTACAGTTTAATAAAGTGCGGATATCAAGATAGGGATCTCAACATAATTTCGTTCAACGTCGCTCTCTTCAAGAAATGGAAGAGAAGAGGTGTTCGGTAAAGTATTTTTCTACTTGCTCAATTCAAGTGGAGAAAAGGTAAAGAAAAACAAATTACCTAGTACTTGAATAAAGTGATACTACTTTTCATGAAAAAATGATACTTAAATTCTTAAAATAGTGGGGCTCATGAAATGAGGAAAAAAGTCATTGTGAAAAAAAATGATTTTTTTATCTTTGAGAAATGCTCTAAAAAGGGTATTACAAGTGCATATATTTATTATGGAATAAATCACATGTTGTTGTTTGGCTATAATGAGATGATTTTTGGCTCTAACATGAGAGTTATAAATAAATTATGAAAAATGTGTTGAGTAGCCATTTTGATAAAAAATATATGTTGAGATAAATTTCATTCTTGAAATGAAAAATACCATAAAACATGTGATGAAATTTTCCTTGTCTAGTCACATAATGTTGAAAAAAATTGTAAAATACAATCTTATTGGTTGTGTGAGTCTTTCCACTCATTTTGATTCAATTGTGAAAATGGTATGACAAAGAAAGAAATTTGCTAGACTAATAAAAAATATGAGATATGTGGCTGATTGCACTTTATATGACATTGTGTATAAAGTATAGCATGTACAAGCAAATCAAGTAAATTTACTTGGTACGAAATTTGGTGGCTCGTTTTATGAGAAAAAATATTATGCTATACTAAAAAGTTTTGTTGGCGTAGATGAGAAAACTTGGTGCTATTTGTTGGGAGTGATAAAAGCAAATTATATTGCTTGCTTATCCACTATGGAAGTTGAAGTTAAAAAAAAAACTTCAACAAGTGAAAAGGTGAATTGATTTTACTATGTCAAACACTTTATTTTAAGAAATTAATTTTTCTAATTTTGATTAATTGTGATAGCACCAATATTATTGGTAAAGTACAAAATCGTTATAAAACGATAAGTTCAGACTCATGAGAAAAAAAACACAATATTGTGAGATCATATTGATCATTTGTATACCATCAATACTAATTGTGTTAAGATTATTTGTGATAATCTTGCAGATTCATGAACTAAGGCCTTTGCAAGATAAAGAGTCTGAAGCACATCGAGAGAATGAAAATTGATGCTCATAAATTCTGAGTCATATATGATGAAACCCAACTTGGGGACTAGAGATTCTATAACCAGGTTCAATGGGAAGAACGAATCATATGATAACTTATTGTGAAATGCACTAATATTAATTTTATTCAATCCCTATGATGTGAGTGCATTTATCCTATAATGATTTGTGGTGGTTGAGTCTTGAACTCTTAATGAAATTCGGTATCTCGTATGAGTAGGGTGTCAAATTATAGGAGCACCCTTGACAGATTTCACCTATGTGAGTGTGAAAGTAGGCCGCTTTCTATGAGAATGGGCTTGTTCTCAAAAACGCTCATGAAAACCGGGATAGCACAAGGCCGTAATGTGCTGGCTATTAAAACTTATGTCAACACCTTGATTATTGTGGGTAAGCAGTAATATTTTATTTCCCTTAAGCAGTCATAGTTCAAGTCTGAGACCATTACTGAATCTGGAGTAAAGGTTATTGTTTTACTAAGTGAAGGTTCAATGCAGAACACACCTTCATTATGCATAATAGTCTCCCTTCAACTAAATTGGTGAACTCTCTTATTTTAATATTAAAATGAGTGGGGGAATGTTGGTGTATATGCATTTTATTATTAAAATAAAATATTAAGTGCATAGGTTAGTGGATATAAATTGTGGTAGAAGATGACTATTGGTTCTTGTAACCCATATGACCATTAGTTCTTGTAACTCTCATGGTCATTAGTTTCTTGTAACTCATATGACCATTAGTTTCTTGTAATTCATGTAATATCTATCACATTTATCTACCCACTTTACTACCCCTCATTCTAACTATTGATTATATGAAAGATTTCTTCACCTATAAATAGTGGTGTTTCTTCCTTTATGAAGTATCTCAAAAAGATGAGAAGTGTGAAATAATATTTTAGTGTGTAGTAGTGAAAGAGAGAGTTGAGACAAAGAAAATATTCTAAGTCTTCAACTATATTCACTATATACAAAAGAGAGTAAATATATGTTGAAGGAAGGTGTTCTTTTTGTGGAGCTTTGGACTCTTCAATTAATTCGTAGTTGTTTGAGTTGTACACATTGTTGAGCTGTTGTATCCTAGAGGGGACAAGTCAAGAGTGATACTGCTGGATCGGTGTAGATTATGCTGCAGTGGGCTTGAATCTCCTTAAAGAGAGCGAGATATCCGCGCCTCAACCTAAAAAATTGTTTATTCATTTTTGTCATTTTATTTTNTTATGAAGTATCTCGAAAAGATGAGAAGTGTGAAATAATATTTTAGTGTGTAGTAGTGAAAGAGAGAGTTGATACAAAGAAAATATTCTAAGTCTTCAACTATATTCACTATATACAAAAGAGAGTAAATATATGTTGAAGGAAGGTGTTCTTTTTGTGGAGCTTTGGACTCTTCAATTAATCCGTAGTTGTTTGAGTTGTACACGTTGTTGAGTTGTTGTATCCTAGAGGGGACAAGTCAAGAGTGATACTGCTGGATCGGTGTAGATTGCAGTGGGCTTGAATCTCCTTAAAGAGAGCGAGATATCCGCGCCTCAACCTAAAAAATTGTTTATTCATTTTTGTCATTTTATTTTCAACTGTAATTTATTGTATTTGTGGTATATTACACCAACACTTTTTATTAGTGCTTCCCATGAAACAAACTAGTGTCATATTCCGCTTGGATACTGGCTGGAGTTGATCTCACCACAGTGACAAGAGTTTCAGCTAGATGAATTACCCATTCTCTCAAGAAAAATGGTTTGAGAAATGACGAAGAAGAAGGAGAGAGTTTATGGGTAGTTTAATAGCTAGTTAGAGTTATACATGTATTAGTAATATAGGATTAATTATGAGTGAACCTATATATTATTTTTATGCATTTATTAGTTGTGCAGGGGATCAATTATACATGTATTAGTTATTTCACCTTCTATCCTAGATAAAATAATACATAGATTTTCTTATAACTTATACATGTATTAGTTATGCAGATTTCTAAATTATCTACCAAATATTGTATTAGTTTTGCATATGAATAACTTATTTTCTATCTATAAAGCACTTTCTCCTTAAATAAATCTTACTCGATGTAATTTTAAATTTATCAAGATCCAAATACAAATACCGAAAGAAAGAAAAAAGAGGAGTTGGGTAGATGTTTGAAAAGACACGAGGCCATTTTCTCTTGCAGATATTACGCCACAAAGATAAGTCACATTTGCATGAGCTTTCAATAGGCAATAGGTCAATTCGGTGTATAAAGTATTTTATATTTATGTAGGTTTGGAAAGTGGTTGCTTTCACGGCTAGAACTCGTGATCTAGATTACATAGAAACAATTTTATCGTGGCTATAAAACTCTTCTTCAACTTTTAATTAATAATGAGGTAATTCGGTGCACAAAGTATTTTGTGTTCGATCACATAGAGTTCGAGAAGGACTGTGATGTATGTAACCTATCCTAATACAAGTATTAGTAGTTGACTAGTTACTTTCACGAGTCAAACTCGTAACTTAATTAAACGTCACACAAAAATTACTTTATCATTGCTCAAAGACTCCCGATCGATCCTTTAACTTTCAGTAAACAACGAAAGAGGGAAAAGAGAAAAAGAAGAGGAATGAGAATTCCCTAAATAGTATTCTTTGTAACTCAATTTATGTGATACACCCTCTTTTTTATATGTCAAATCATACGTCCTTTCTAGATATACAAATATAATACTTTAATTAAATACGAGTTCATTTCGTAATTAGTAATTTTGGCTTAAACTTTGTATATATTAAATAAATCAGGCTGGATTAAGTGTATGAACATGACATTCCTAGGAGATAACAAATGCTCATATATTTTGAAAAAAGTTTACGTACGTTTCTTTAATTTCGTATTGTTTCTAAAACACACGATTGGAAAGCAAAAGTGCATGCATGTATTTATCAGATCACTTAAAAGTTAATTATATATTTGAAATATTGTATAGTGACGTTATCTCTGAGCTTTGGAGCAACGCTATTTATATATATCTTGGAATTCGATCAAGTCATAAGATCAATCATTGATACTAACAGACTCATATAATAGGCTGGATCAAGATCCAACCAATTGAGATAGTGCAATATTTAAAATAACATATTAAAAAAACAATAAATCGCTTCATGTTTTCTTATCTTCAATTTTCCGCCCTAGGAGTAGCACAAAAATGGAATTATAGCATTATTAACCCAATAATAAAAGATTAAGTACACCTTCCTCACTAGGGCTCCGTGCATGGCAAAACCGCCTACATCACACCCCCCCTCCCAACCCAATAAAGGTGCATGTGACCCTTTCTCAAACCTTACATGAACACGAGTTATTTGGTGCATTGCGAAAAAAGGCAGGGATCCTGCAATATTCAGGGAGGAAATTAGCTTAGCGGAGTTTGGGTATTACACTTACGTCAGACACCAAAAACAAATACTTTCAATTAATATATTTTTTTAAAAAAAACATCATTAATCCTCTCTTTTTAAAAAAAAAAAAAATGCTCTCTCTGTCTTATTTTACATGATCACTGGACAAGGATAAAACAATACTTAATTATCATTCCATCATAATTTTTGTTAGTGGATTGTTTTTCCTATTTTTTTTTATTTCCTACCCAGTGTTTGACATTTATATTGTCAATTGAAATCAAAATTCGCATCACGAAGCGTCATATTGAAGGGTCAAGTGATCCTTGAAAAAGACAATGTTATATCCAGAGCTCGAATCGAAAGTTTTTAATTAAGAATATATGAATGAGTACTTACCATATCATCACGAGCATGATTGGTTGTTGCTTTCACTAATTAGCTGTATGCTTAATCATGTCTTAATCTCTCACTGTTTAAGGGTTCAATCCATTTCCCATTTTTGTACATGAAGGCAAAATGCTTTGATTTTTTCCATTGATTTAAGTAGTTAAAAAAACACATACACACATGTCAGTGTCACAAAAAATTAAAAATAGTATCTTTTGGAAATAAATTAAAAATATACCCTTTCTTTTTGGAAGTTGTTACTCTGCTTAGTTTTTAAAAAATAAAAGATTAATCAAGACAATAAGATCGAGAAAGGTCTAAAAAACACAATATAAGTGATCAAATATCAAGGTATGTATCGACGAGCTCCACACATAAGGGGAGAGAGGATAATCAGAATTGTATTGAGGCTATGTGACAACCCCAACAACAACAAAGAGAAAGCATAACTTCCCTTCTTCCCCCGCCCATCCACATCCACCGGCCACAAATATGTGTAGACATTAAAATTTTGTCGCATTTGAATCTATAGTTAAGAAATTTATATTATATCATAAGTTTGTTATTAGTTCAAATAAATATTATAAACTAACATAACTGAATATGTTATTTAAGTCTAATAAAAATAGATCTAAAGTGAAATTTAATTTTATTGAGCTAGGCCATTTAAATGAGCATCAATCAAATTAGCATTCAAGAATCTCTCTACAAGTTGTTATAAATCAATCACACAATCGAATTTAAATTTGAATTCAAAATCAAGATACAAAGAATTCCAAAACAAATCTATCAATTTAAGAACAAGTTGTTAAGCTCATTAGTCAACTATTGAGAGAGGAATCGAATAATACTTTATCGAGAAATAGAGAAATTCTAAAGATTATGACATTCATTGTACCAGAAAATTTAAACAATGCAACTTGTTACACTATTTCTTTGACGTGAAATTTATCGTCATTATATACTATTTTTTAAAGTGACAATGGGAATAGGACTACAGCCTACAGGGTAGGGAATTGAACCCTCACGAATAAGGTGAAAGGTTGAGTAATCAATCAATTGAGCTACTAAGAATATATATATCAAAAAGTGCTTTTAAACAATTTTCTAGTTTTGAAAGTATTTGGATAACATCAAAAAGTGCTTTTAAATACTTTTAAAGCTGAAAAAGTACCCCAAAAAAGTCAAAAACTAAAAGTTGAGGGTTACCAACTTATGACTTTTGACTTTTAACTTATAACCAGGGGCGGACCCACACTTGGGGGTGTCAAGCGACACCCCTTGCTGGAAAATTACGTTGTATATAGAGGTTAAATTTTGGTTTAAAGAATAAAATAATATATATACACACCTCTTGACACAAGTGGAAAGTCTATTCTAGTGGTTAAAGTTTTGTAAAAGTTCTCTAAGGTTGTGTGTTCAAGCCTTATTGGCCTCATAATTAATTTTTTATTTTTTTACTATAACCATTGACACACCTTCAGGAGAATCCTGAGTCCGGGCTTATAACTTATCAGCAGCTACTTAAAAAATTTCAATCCAAACACCCCTTAGAGCCTGATTGGATTGACTGAAGTCATATTTAGCTTTTGCAAATGTTTGGCAAAATTAAAAATAACTTAAAATAAGTTTTAAAATGATTTAAAAAAAGTTATAAGCTAAAAGTAGGATTTCCTCTACTTTTTAATTTTTGACTTAAAAGTCATTCAAAATTTGATTTTTTATTTTTTGACTTAAAAACTATTTTTCTTTGGCCTATCCAAACGGGCTCTTAATCTCTCATTGATCTTTTTAATTAACCAATTTTAGCCAAAAATAAACAACTCATCTGTTTTTCCATATCCATTCACCTGTATTTGGAGAAAATATAATGGATAGATTCTTTTCAGATACAATTCACCTTGGCATTTATTTTATTCATGAAAATGATATTAATATTAATTTGAAAACGATTTAAGTTAAATACGTTGATAATGTAAATATTTTATATCATTAATGAATTTTAATATGTGAAGTAACTATTCATATCATTTTTATGGGATTACCAATTAATGTTATAGTATTTAAATGAAAATACTAGTTAGTAGACATTTGGGTTTTTATCTCTTAAATTCATGAACTAATATAATTGAATTGGGTATTTAAGTTTTACACAACCACTCATTATAATTAAAAAATAAATAACAACCTGTTACTCTATTCCTTGACTTAATTATTTTCTTGACGTGAAATTTATCGCCATTGTATACAATACATGTATATTTGTGTGTGTATGTATACATAAGTTTGTATCATCTTATTAAAAACTTCATCTTTTTGTAAACTTATTGTTTAAACTAGCAAGTAATGGATATTGAAGATAAGCTTTCATTTCATTAAATATTAAATGATAACTAAGCACCTAATTAATTTCTTATTGATCTCATTGCTTAACCAAATTTAGCCAAAAATAAACAACTCATCTTCTTTTTTACTTCCATTCACTTATATTTGGAGAAAAACTTAATGGATAGATTCTCTTTACAAATACATTTCACCTTGGAAATTATTATGTTCATGACAATGATATTAGTATTAATAATTTTTAAAACGATTTAAGTTATATACACTGAATGTACATATAGATTTTATCATCAACAACTTTTAACATGTGATATATTGTTTGGTTAATTATCATTTTTATCATCAGATTACCAAATAATGTTGTAGTATTTGACCGAAAATACTAATTAGGAGATTTATGGGGTTTTCCATGCACAAGTGAAATTGACAACAATTACGACATGAGTTCTTGATCGTCAGAAATTCTTACGAAACAAATGAATTTTCTTTCTCATCCACACAACTTAGATATTCTCTAGAAGATTAAAAAAAAATCTCTTCGCAAACTCGAACCGTGATCATATTATGGCGGAAAAATCGTACTTATTCTCTAACACCTATATTATTTGTGTATTTATATGTTATAGGCACATGTTAATGGGTGAATGGGCATTAACACCCCTCATGGATGAACCAGACTCAATAACTTTAACTATTATTCAATGAATATTAATCAAGAGATTTATTTGTAATTACCTAACAAGTAATCTAACTGTGCATATATTTTTTTCGTTTGTCAGTGCATCAAACTTAATAAATTATTTTTTTATTATAAAAAAACACTTTTTTAAAAGTTAATTTAGATAAAAATGAGCAGAATCGGGTCCTCAAAGACCATGAATCGAATTGTTTTACCAAAAAAGAAAGGAAAAATTACCTAATTAGACACACACATATCTAGACGCGTTAGATATATTTATCCAAAGTCCAAAATCTGGTAAAATTCTTAATATAGCAAACTAATATGAATCTAACTAACTCGCTCCTAAACTAGTAAAATTTATGTAAATTACACAAAAAGAAATGACAAAAAAAAATATATTAAGAAATCATACTAGTAAAGATGTGCACACTAGTTAGACAACTATAAAATTGTTTTTATCTGATTTATAGGTCACAAATTAGATCGTAAATATAATTATTAATATTTACATTAAAATAGACTATTTACATCACACTAGATATGCCCTGAATCCTATCAACACAATATATTTTGTAGACTAGAATGTCCACTAATTAGACAAAAAGCCAGAATTTGTTGAGAAAAGAATATTGTGTCTTTTGATGTGTTAATTTCCAGTGGTTCATAATCAACATGAGAATTATATTTTGCAGTCAAATCTAAAAAAATAAATGAATTTAGTAGATATGACTTCAATTTAGGAGTCCAAGAATGATTTTATTCATCCATTCTTTTTCAATATTGTATGATTGAACATTTTGAAATCTCTTATACAACATGATGTTAAACTTACTAGAAATAATGGTTGATTTTGATTCCCCCCCAAATTATGAAAATGGATTGTTTAGCCTAATTAATTTGATCTATCCTTCAATAATTTGTTCATTATCATGCCAAATAAAATAAAAGTGCATATATAGAGATATCCTTTTTTTCCCCTAACTATCATCTTTACTTTAAGTTTGCATTGATTCTAAGAATTTGTATATATGACTTTCTAGAAAATTTCATTACATGTGATTTTAAGTTTATTCTGTAAGATTAAATACTTTCAGGATCTTGAACATGATAATCTTACATAGAGAATGTTGGAGGCACATACCTGATGTGGAAGACATCATCACAAAGAGAAGCGGAAGCGTTAGTCGTAAATTGGTTTCTACCTCCTTGCCCTAACTTTATGTTACCACAACCGTCAGCGATGGAATTAATGTAGAGAATATGTGATAACCCTAATGGGTGGAGGGAGGACCAATTTATAGAGGTTATGACTTAATCTGGTACGTCCATCAAGTAATCAATGTACAGACGAGATCTATTCCTTATTAAATATTATTTATGGTATTACTTTGATTCCAAGTAAACTTGGGCCATAAGTAAGAAATAATTAATAATAATTCTTACATATTCGTCCCATTTTAATACCTTCATTCCTCACGGTTTCACAAATTGCATGTCGACACATAATATGATTAAATCATTTCAAACAACTTTCTCTTAATTTATTTTCCATGCATGCTACTTGCACTTTTGAGAGTCGTTTGATGTAAGCTGTATAATAATCGCGAAATAAAATGCAAGATTATTTTATCTTACATTTTATTGGAGGTATTAGATAATCCTTGAATTATTTATTCCATTATTTCTATCTTAGTGATGAAATATATTATTCCATATATATATATGATGGGATAATTTATTTTGAAATAATTAATTTCGAAATAACTTATTCCCACCGAAAAGACATATGACCACATATTCATTTTAGTATTTGTATAATTGTATTTGTGCAACACTTATTTTATGAATATGTTAAACAACTAAATACTAATCAGCCAAAGCCAAATCTAAGTTGAGGTTAATTAATGAACATGAAAATTTGTCACTACTAAATTGTATAAAGAACACAAGTTTATACACTTCTTTCCTTTTAATTTGTTTGTCCCATTTTTCTTTCTAGTTTATACAGAAAAAAATGTTTCTTCTCTTTTTTTGCAATTCGTTATTTCAATTTTTCAAATAATATCTATAAGACTATGAGATTAAGAAATATTTTGATATATTTGACATATTTTTAATTTAAGACCATAAAATTTAAAAAAAATTATTTACTTTCTTAAACTCTATATCAATTAAAATACGACAGACAAACAAATTAAAACGAAAAAAAGTTATAGGGAGCTCATGTCACAATCAAAAATTTCTCACAGTGATGGGCTGCAGGCCAACATGTGGTAAGGTTGAAATTTGGTTTTCTTTCCCATATCCTGTTTTCAATCTTCAAAGCCCAACTAATTTGGCGGTGTATGAAAATAGGTTTTTTATTTGATGACTATAGAAGTAAAGTTGATGTACACTTTACTCTTTTTAAAATTTATTGATAAAATTAGACTGAATATATTATTATTGTTATAAAACCTTTAAGTATCATGTAGTTTTTAGTTGTGAATGATGCACTTAATTAGTTATTGTCTTATTGATATGTAATCTTAAATTCATACTTTAAAATATTGATAACGAATACAAAGTTAATTGATGTCTTTTAATATTTTTGAATGATGTATTGATCGAGTTAGATTGTATACATTTTTATTATTTCTTACTTGAGAGCATATGTGGATGGGGTGGAGGTAGGATGGGTAGTGGGGTTAACGGTTAGGGTGGTCGGGCAAGTAGGGGGGGACCCGGGGGTCGGAATGAGATAATAAATTCTAAATGCTACTTGTGATACTTATTTTCCTTATAACTCCACTATAGAATTTACATTTCTTTAAAATATTTAAAGTACATATTTTCCCGAAATAAAAAAAATCTTTTTTTTTTAAGATCAATATGAAAAAATCAAAAACTATTTTCTAAAGGAAAAAGAGTTACAAATGTTAGACTATTTTCCGCTACACCAAACACAACCTAACAAGTGTGTTTGATGCAAAGAATAAGCGCTAATTACAAGTATTATTCTTATATTTGATTGTTCGAAAATATTTCTATCAAAAACAAGAAAATAATTTCCCCTCACTTTTAAACGTAAGTCATTTTCCTCTACAACTATTTTAATTTAACTTCAACTCACAACTTCAACTCACATTTAAACATTAATCGGTCATTGGAAGAAGAATTAGGATATATTATGGGAAAATCAAACCTCCATCAAAGAGAAGCAAATGAAAGGCTTTCATAAAAATTCTCGTAGAATCGAGAATGAAGTTTTCATTCTGTACATGATTATCATCAATCCTAAATACTCAAAGATTTGATCAAGACACTATTAGATTCCCTAAACACTATTTGAAAAGTATAATTTATTTTTCAAGAATATTTTTGACCAAACACACATAGTACTTTACCATTGACTTTGGCCAAAAATTTAACATGATCAAATAGACGAAATTTCTTCATTCTTAATCAAAATCTCAATTAAAAAATTTACAATTGAAAGCGCTTTTATATGAGAAATGAATTATTTAGCGTGAAACTAATGTTAATTGAATTTCAATACAGTATCGGAGATGAATAAAAAAAAAAGAGTAGTAGTACTCTAATAATTATTGACTTAAAAGTCATAGATTTTCATAGATTTTTCAACTTGATTCACCCCATCTTCCCATTTCAATGGAGCATTTTTTGTTTTTTGCTTTGTTCTTCTTCACCCTCTTCATTGGGCTTGTTACCCTTCTCTCTCTCTCACACACACACAGTGTACTCTCTTTCTCTCTCTAAAACCCATCATTGGATCTGAGTTCCCAAAGCTAACCCATCTCCCCAACTGATATTGTTTACATACTCAAAAACTCCCATTTTCGTTTTCACTCTTTATTGGTCACTTTCAGTCACACAGAGATATATATTAGTCCATTTGACGAAGTGGGTGTGCAAGATTTGGCCATTAAAGTTACTGTCGAACTGAGTTGTGAGCTGGATCTCAGTATTCTTGGAGGGGGTTGAGGTGATTTGGGGGAATTTTCCTACACACCCACAAGCTACCATTTTTGTTTTTACTCTTTACTGATCACTTTTAGTCAATTTGATGAAATGGGTGTTGAAGATTTGAACATTTAAAGCTACATTGAGCTGAGTTGTGAGGTGGATCTTAGTATATTTGGAGGGGGGCAGGTGAGGTGATTTTGGTGGCATTTTCATGGGAATGCCTCCACTTGGAGGAGAAGAATGAGCAAAGCAAGAGAAGGAGAAGACAAGAACGAGTGCTTTCACGATTCTCTTGATCGTTTGCTTTCATCTGCAAACACTTCGTGTTCCTCTTCTTCTTCGCCTTCTGAAGACGAAGGAGAGGAAGGTAGAGATTGTATTTCAAATTGGGGTTTCCCCAATTATGCAATGGGAGTTTCGAATAACTATGATGTGTGGATCTCTGAACCTTCCTCTATTGAAGAACGCCGACTACGGCTTTTTCGTCAAATGGGTATCAGCCGTGGTGCTGGCAGATCGGTTTCATCAGTTCATTTGAAGTGTCAAGCTGTTTGTGCTGAAGGTATACCTAATTGTAGTAGTTCCCAAGCTAGTAGTGGTAAGTGTAGTGTTTCTGGGAACGTTCCATCAAAATTGAATGGCGATTCCAATTGCAATAGTTCTTCAGTTCATAAAAGTAGTGATATTCTTTGTGTTAATTCTATTTCCTCGTCAACAGTATCTGTCAATGTAGCCAATGGTGGTGAATGTATAGTTGTAAATAATGATGGAAACTCAGGTCAAAGTCGCGGTGATGATCAATTACATGAGGACAATGGATCTGCATTGACGATTAGAGCTGATTCCAGGGACAATGAGAGCTGTAATTTGATGCCGGTAGTGGAGAATGGTGAAGTTGAGGATGATTCAGAATCAAATAGAGATGTTGAAATTGAGGAGAGTGCGTGCACGATAAAGAATCTCGATAATGGAAAGGAATTTGTGGTTAATGAAGTGAGGGAGGATGGGATGTGGAACAAGCTTAAGGAGGTCAGTACAGGAAAGCAGTTGACTATCGAAGAATTTGATGTGTGTGTTGGAACTTCACCAATTGTTCAAGAATTGATGAGAAGACAGAATGTGGAAGATGGGAATAATAATAATTTGGATTGTAATACAAACGGGATTGGTGGGACTGGTCCTAAGAATAAAAAGAGGGGAAGCTGGCTGAAGAGCATTAGAAATGTGGCTAACTCGGTGACAGGTCATAAGGAACGTCGGAGTAGTGATGAGAGGGATACGTCTTCTGAAAAGGGTGGTCGAAGGTCAAGCTCTGCCACAGATGATAGTCAGGATGCTTCCCCTCATGGACCTGAAAGAGTTAGGGTGAGGCAGTATGGTAAGTCCAGCAAAGAACTTACAGCTCTTTATAAGAGCCTAGAGATACAGGCACACACTGGGTCTATTTGGACCATACAATTTAGTTTGGATGGAAAATATCTTGCTAGTGCTGGTGAGGACCGCGTCATACATGTTAGGGAGGTTACATCATCAGAGAGAAAGGGTGATCTATTGCTGGATAAACCAGAAGATGGGAATTTGAATCTATTGCTTTCGGCAAATGCTTCTCCCGAGCCAACTACTATGTCACCAAATTTTGATGTCCACTTGGAGAAGAAACGAAGAGGAAGGTCATCTGTTAGTCGAAAATCAATGGGCTTTGACCATATTTTGGTTCCTGAGACAGTTTTTGCTCTTTCAGAAAAGCCCATCTGTTCATTTGAGGGCCATTTGGATGATGTGCTTGATCTCTCATGGTCCAAGTCTCAGGTTAGCTGGAATTTTCGTAATTTTTATCTTAATATCTAATTGCTTGAGCTTAATATTTATCCTTCTTAAATTTAGTATAGAATAATAATTTTGGCCTGAATAAAATAGAATGAATTAGAGTACACGATGCTTTCTGTTTCTTTGAATATCTAGTAACAAACTTAGAAGAACCCTGTGAGTGAATTTTTAATATGTGATATTAACACTAGTCATTTGTTCTTTTGTTCAAATGCAACAAAGCTGATTTTTTTGGTTAGTTCTCAGACTGTTATTTATTAATGGAAGCTTTGCCACCTCAAGGTTAATTGACTAAGACTTTCAGTGTTGCAAACTACTTGCTAATGTCTCTCAAGTTGCTGGAGAATTCACTGGGTGAGTTTTACACTAAATAATAGATTTGGTTGTTATGGTGAGCCCAGTTTGCTGAGGTAGGTGAAGTGGCACTTTCACGGTTTATGGGAGTATGAATCATAGAGTTACTTTTATGTGTAAGTACACAGCGAGGAAATGAATTGATGAAAGATATAATCTTTTGTAACATGAGAGGATGCCAAGTCTGACATTGGTACCACTCTATCACAGTTCCTTATAGATGCTGAAGATAATGTATTGGTGTCATTTGTAGAAAACCATATTTTGTGTAGTCTCTCTACTTTTTTGTATACTACTTGTACACGAGAGTTTTTCCAATAAAATTGTTTCTAGTAAAATAATAAAATAACATACTAAAGATTCTAAAAGAATTGAGCTTAGTAAACCAACAGTCTGGTTGTCCTTTTTAACACTGTGCTAGTTCCCCCTACTTATTGTTTTGTTTGTTATTACTGGAACAAATGCCCTACAAGTCATAGAAAATAGGCTGATGATAGCAGAGTTTTAATTCTATATGACTCTTTCATGCTTCTGCAGTCTTGTTCTTCTCTGTTGCCTAGGATTGATGCAGCTTTTAGACTTACCTAAAATAAAAAATAAAAAAATGATGCAGCTTTTAGTTGGATTGTTCATTATAATCTGGCAGATTTAAGTTGTTACAATCACCAGCTTCTATGTCATTCTTCGTTTCTAGTATATTTTCAGGATACAGTTTTATGGTCCTAGATGCTGGATAATACCTGTTACATCAGATAATAATCTCACACAAATTTCGGCTGATCTTTGCAAAATACTGATGAGTGGTAACCTAGTAAGAAAGTAGGTGACTTGGGAGTTGTCAATCTAATGAGCACACAACAACTATCTCCTGATGAAGTGACTATGGAAATTTTGCAATAAGGAGGAGGCACTGTGGAGGCAGGTGAATATAGAGAAAGAACAAGATGAAAAATTGTTGGATCACAGTAACACCAAATCACTTGTACGGAGTTGGGAATTCAAAATATATCAGAAACTTATGGAATATGTTCTCAGAACGCATTTATATTAAAAAAAAGGTGATACTAGAAAACTTTATTTTGGAAAGAAAGATGGTTAGGACCTTCATCAAGAAAGAAAGTTGGTGAGGACATATATCCCTCAAAGATCAGTTCCCTACCATTTTCAGTGTAGTAAATGATCACAATACCACAGGAAAAGATTACTGGAGTAGCCCTTAGAAGGTGGAATGATTAAGAAATGGAGGATGAAAGAAAAAGTAAGGATGACGATTTCTCAGTAAAGTCTGGGTAAATTGAGTTTATTGTCTCAAAGTAGACAGCAAGAATAAGTATGGCTATGGAAATATGGAGTAACAAAGTACCTTACAAAGTAGAGTGTTTTTCATGGCTCGTGGCTAGAGAGGCTTTCTTGACCTAACAAACTTCAAAGAAGTGATCAAAGAAGATTATGCAGATGCGAATAATTATTCATCTGTAGAATCACAAACTAGATAATGCTACATGTTTTTGAATTTGGTTGAAGTCAAATAATGCATGACAGAATCTCCTGAGATCTACTACATTGCTGGAATAGAAGAGGACTACAAAAAGGCATCAAAAAGTTGTGGAGCACTATTCTGGTGGCCACATGGTGGATTGTGTAGAAGGAAAGAAATTATGGATTTCTTGAAGGCGAAAGGGAAAAAAATTGTACCTTAAAGCATAGATGTTTAGCTCTTTTAACCTTTTGATGTAACCATGAAAATGTACAGGAAGTAGATAGGATATGGTTAATTTCCTTTGTTCTTTTTACATGCAGCTAGTATACTAAGATACATATTGCTTGGGTTGTATCATTGCACTTGCTGGGTGATTATCTCTTATAAAATTTCATTAAATTTTCAGAAAAAAACACTGACGAATGGTAACCCCTGAGAAATTCTCCTCTATCTTCAAAAATTTGTGTCCGGATACGCAATAAGTTCCTATATTAAGCAACAACAGCGTACCCAGTGTAATCCCACAAGTGGGGTCTGGGGAGGGTAGAGTGTACCCAAACCTTACCCCTACCTCTATTAAACAAGTGAGCACTACTTTTGTGATGATCTTTTCTACATCTCGTTAACATCTGTCTTCGTCCCACTTTCCTTTACCAGCAATTGCTCTCATCATCAATGGACAAAACAGTGCGGCTTTGGGATTTGTCTAGCAAAACTTGTTTGAAGATCTTCTCACACAGTGACTATGGTATGTGTACCTTAATTCTTATATGTTCACCTTCACCTCTACTTCCCAGGCCAGTTTTAGAGTTTAATGTTTCTTCGGTAGTAAGATTCTGTGGACAGGAAGAGCTATGTAGTGTATGGCCTAGAAATTAGTATGTTAATAGATGAATACGTTTTTATAAGCATCGTGTCCGGGCCAGCTTGTGCGCACCTCGACTAATTCCATCGGGGTACCTACTACCTCCCACCAACACAAGTATCGGATAACTCTATCCACCAACTTGGATAAATGGGAAGAAATCACCTCATGTTTTTGCCTTCAAGTGAGATTTGAACCTGAGACCTCATGATTATCAACTCACTTCATTGACTACTAGGCCACACCCTTGTGTGCATTAGTTGATGATAGATGAATACATAGATAAGAGCTTTTTCACTAATTGGCTGATCACAATGTTTTCTTGATTTCCTTGCCTTGATTCAGTAACCTGCATCCAGTTTAACCCTGTTGATGATAGATACTTCATCAGTGGCTCCCTAGATGCAAAGGTTCGCATATGGAGCATTCCTGAGCGGCAAGTTGTTGATTGGAATGATCTGCATGAGATGGTCACTGCTGCTTGCTACACACCAGATGGTCAGGTGAGAGTCTGCTAAACATAGAGCTCGCTTTGATGTTGTGCCATTCCTATTGAGAGGTGAAAACCAAATGTCCTTGATCTGCATATTTCACAGTTAAGTTTCTAATGCGTTTTTGTTTCTTCTTTTTCAAGGGGGCACTTGTTGGGTCATACAAGGGAAACTGTCATTTGTACAACATATTAGGTTTGATTTATTGTGCCTTTCCTGTCTCTCTTATTCCCTTCTGTAGAGGAAAGTTATGTACTTGCACGTGTTGATAATTTATGCTTCTCTCTTTCAGATAACAAATTGCAGCAAAAAGCTCAAATCAATCTGCAGAATAAGAAGAAGAGGACTCACCAAAGGAAAATTACTGGTTTCCAGGTACAGTAATTTTGACTGATTGCTGATGTTGGAGCTTAGCTGTGCTAGGTCAGATATGCCTCCTTTATTGTCCCAGATGCAGTTATTCCAAGACGCGAAGTACTTCTGTTGTACTAACGAGATACTGTGCATGTGTTATGTATGTGCATATTCTTAACTAACTTTTAACTGTTTACTGCTGTTACATTCTCATAGGCAAAGTAAATAATTTGTCAAGGTTTTTTTCAAGCTAAATAAAGAACAAAAATATTAAATAATGAGTAAAAAATAGGAAGTAGGGTACGCAGACAAATAGGTGTTTGCACTTCCTAGTGGTGTAGATTAGGAGCTAAATTCTTCCCCAGAGAGCGAGAAAAGTGAGACGGCAAAAAGTGATCATTCATCGCTAAAACCCTTTATCATACTATTCAATTCATAATCCAATTTTACTTGTCTCAGTTATTGATGTAAAGTTGAAGTTATGCTAAGAATTTGGACTTCGTGAGTATAGAACTGAGTCTCACATACATATTGCATACAGAGATATTGAAAAGTAAAGGAAAAAGTTAACTTTGGGACAATCCAAAATAGGAAGTAGGGCAAAATTTGTAATGGATGAAGCAATCCAAGTAAATTTGTGTCCTTACCTTGTGAGTTAATTAGTAACTTATATTTCTTAATGAACAGTTTGTGCCAGGAAGTATGTCACAAGTGCTTATAACATCTGCAGACTCAAGAATTCGGGTTGTTGATGGTGCTGATCTTTTTCACAAGTTCAAAGGTATATTAACTGCTATATAAACATATGAAGCTTGTAGGTAGCATTGATATTGCTTTGTCAGAACTAATTAAAGCTTCAAATTTGGTCGACTTGACCTCTAGAATATGATAAACCTAAGCTGGAGTTGTTTGTCTTTTTCCAGAATTTGATTTCACTGATTCCTTTTCTTCCTGGATAAAGATGGACACAATTTTTATGTTGTGAGCCACTTTGAAATAAGTTCCTTTGACAAAGTTCCTGGTACCTGTGTTGGTGAGAGGTAGCAAGTGTTGAGAATATAATTATCTAATAAAAGTGTGTTCTCTAAGATGGTCACACACTTCATGACCATCTTCAACAAGTACCCCATGGAGTTAGTTGAGGTGCGTGTAAGCTGGCCCAGACACCATGGTTACAAGAGAAAAGAGTTTCTTTCTTTAAGTAATTTGCCTGCCCTGGGATTCTACTGATAAATGAAGCCATGCACCAGCTTTTGGTTTATAGTGGCTGTTGGCCTCTCAACAGATCGTCTTTCTGAGAATGGTAACATTTTATAAACAGAAGCACGAAGTTTCTGCCAAGTTTCATGCAAATCAGTTCTTTTACGTCACTGTAGGAAACTGAGGAAATCTAACATCCCATCTGATGTATTAACATCTTCTAGTCTACCAAAAAAAGGCAAAAAAGAATTTACATCTATATTTTCATTGTATGTATACTTTCATATTTGCTTTCAAACATCATTTTCCTTTCCTTCCAACACCCACCATATGCAAGAAGGAATGGTCTCCCAGACTCTTTTTTCTCCTTCCCAATGCCCTTACCAGTCCAACAGTCCCGTAGCTGTTTGATATATCTAGACATCACCCAGCTAACTAGTGAAATGTTGTAAAACAGATTCCACTTGAGTTGTGAAGCTACAATGCAAATATAGATGATTAAGATCCTCATTCTTTTCACACAGTAGACATACTGCAAATAGTTATGCCCCTTACCTGAAATGACTGTTGTGTAAGAACTGCTTCGTATGTGACAGTCCAACAAAAATACACCATCTTGTATGGTCCCTGGACCTCCATATTTGCGATCAAGCCACAAGCTGTGATTCTGTTCTGATGTAGTGGAGGTCATAGGAACTTGTAACTATTGACTGAGAAAGTACCTTTACTTTATGGAACCCATATGTCAGGTTCCATTTCCTGAAATCTGAAACTTTCCAACAATTGGATGAATTGTTTGAACTTATCCACTTCCCAGTCATTACGATTTCTCTTGAACTTAGCTCCCAAAAGTGATAGGTCTACATTGTTGGCCTTTCACACAATTGTTTTGTTTACTAAAATCTCAAGTTGTTTACAATTTAGTTTAATGTTCAGTTGCTTTGTTTGTTCTCATTTTATCCGCTGCACCAATTTGATCTTGAGTTTGTTATCTTGTGGGATTACACTGGATATGTTTTGGTTTTCATGGTCTTGTGAGAGGTTGGCTATTGATTGTTTCAGGAGAGGTAGAAGTAGGCCGAAGAACTATTGGAGAGGGGTGATTAGACAGGACATGGCGCAACTTTAGCTTACTAAGGACACGAGCTTAGATAGGAGATTGTGGGGGACACGGATTAGGGTAGAAGGTTAATAGGTAGTTGAGTGTAGTCTTGTTTTGTCCTTCCATACTAGTAGTTGTAGTATTACTCTTGTAGGTTCTTGTTCCTTTGATTTGTATTACTATATATATGTTGTCCCATGTAATTCAATTATCGTATTATTTTTTTGTTGTTATGGTTCCTTTATAGTATGCTTTGTGTAGTTTTTTGTCTTGGTTTCTTCACTCATGTTATTTTCTTTAGCCGAGGGTCTATTGGTAACAACCTCTCTGCCTCCCAAGGAGAAATCAATACCCTAATTCCTTATATTACGAAGATATTCCTAACTTTGCTAAACTATAGTGATAACATGCTGTATAATGAAGCTTCTGTTGCCTCACAATGAATTAAGTGTTTAATTGAAGATGAATGGAAATTTTTACACTCGTTTGTTTTGAGGGAATTCTCCTGCATTGAAGGATGTTGTTCAGGCTCGGTCTTTAACTTGTTGGGTTCTCCATTTCTGCCAAAAATATAGATCCTTTAAAGTGTGACCTTATTTGCTTTTAGTGGTTTGAATGTCAAACAGTTGGTTGCCAATTCTGTGAACTTGAATAGACATCTATTTTACTGTTACTATGTCAAAAAATAAAATAGATATCTAATTGAGTTGACCAAAAAGATACTCGATGCTTTTAGAATTAGTTGGTTGACCCTCGAAATTTGTTATACTTATCCCTGATAAACATAAATTGAATTATCTGGAGCATTTAGTTGTGAACATGAGTTTCCTTTTTTTTTTTTGATAATGTTTGAGCTAGCTTGTACACAACTCGACTGTTTTACTTGGACCAACATACTCCTATAGACAAGTGTTGAGTTAAGTATGTCCATGCAACTGGAGAAAAAATCATCTGTTTTTTTAAATCTCAGCTAGGATACGTATTTTAGTGTTATACCAGTTTCATTGATCGCTTGGTCATACGCTTGTGCAGAATATGCAGTTGTAAACACGAGTAGCGAGTGACTAAAGTAGTGTTTTAAATATTTCACAGGAGTAGCACATGGCTATATTCACTTCTTTCACCTTCTGATGGGACTTGAGTTAACTTTTCAAAACTACACATTACTGATATTGTTTGGGCACATCATTGCATTTATTGTTGTTCAAATAATCAGTGAATGTGAAAGAGAGAAGCATATATGGGATGTTCTCAATGATGAATAGATCTTTAATAATTGGCATCTTAATAATTCATTGAGATCCTTGAGAATTCAGTACCCCTTTCTTTTTAGATATTTTGGATAAGGTTTTGCATTCAGTTCTCTTCATTCTTTCTTCTTCTCTTTCTGAAAAAGAAGTGCTTATTCTGTTACAGTCACCATAGCTTAGTAGTCTAGTCCTTTTCTCGTGGTCTATTGCACCCTTTTAGTCATTTACTCATTGAGTGCCAACATGCTCCTTTAAACTGCATAGAGAGAGATGAATAAAGGTGAGGTTTCTTTTTTCCTGCTTTGAGTTGGAACAACTAAGAAAACAAGCTAATTTAGAAGTTGGTGGTATTCGGGCCAACTTGCGCACACCTGGTACCTGCTACTTCCACTATCTTTGGTAACTCTGCCCACAAGGGTTTAGGCTTGAGAAGAATCACCTAGTGTTTTTTACCTCCATTGGGATTCGAACCTGAACCTCGTGGTTCTCGTCCCACTTCATTGACCACAGGTACAATCATAGTATGAATATATTAGATTGTTATTTTGTGCTGCTAATTGTCTTTTCCACTGTTCACTGCATAGACTTGTTGTGTGCCTTGGAATTTTTAGCTATTTAGGAATTGTCATGTATTACTATTGTGTACAATTTTCAGTTTTTGTTTCATGTACTCTTCCTATTCATTGAGTTAGCTCCAACTATGATAGGTTTCCGCAATACGAGTAGGCAAATCTCAGCATCTATGACAGCTGATGGTAGATATGTGGTCTGTGCTAGTGAGGATTCACATGTCTATATCTGGAAACACGAAAGTCACTCTCGACCAAGCAGAAATAAAGGTGTTACTGTTACACAGTCTTATGAGCATTTTCATTCTCAAGATGTTTCAGTGGCCATTCCTTGGCCTGGTATGTTGGATACTTGGAGATATCATACTTCATCTTCCGGGGAACAAAGTGGTCATGATGGTCTTGACGAAGTCTCCACTGCTAACCATCCACCTTCACCTGTTGAAGAGATTGACAACGAGTGCTCGCCATTGACTTCTGGCTGTGGTAACAGTCCTCTTCATGGAACCATATCTAGTGCCACAAACAACTACTTTTTTGATAGAATCTCAGCAACATGGCCCGAGGAAAAACTTCTCTTAGCTACTAAATATCGTAGTCCTCGAGTGAGTACAGATGCTAGTATCGACTTCTCCAATGGCTTAACTCAAACAAAGTTCTGCTGGGGTTTGGTCATTGTAACTGCAAGCCACCGAGGGGAGATCAGGACTTTCCAAAATTTTGGCTTACCAATCCGGATTTAAGGTGCCAACAAGGTCTAAGTCTCCGGAGTGTTTGTCGAGATGCCACAGTACACAGCTACAGCCAAGCTACCAAGTTTGTACAGATAGATTTGTAATATAAGTGATTTTTTTCTTTCTTTTGTATCAAAACTTAGATAAGGAATTGTGAAGAGGGGGAAAAGATCTATAATGATACAAGGATAGTATGATGAAAAGGGAAAAAAAAGAAGGTAGAAAAGGGATAGTTTGTTTTCTGTAATCAGCAATTGTAGAGATGGAAATCTTGTAATTTCATTGAGTTGAACAAAATTCTTTGAAAATTCATTCAAACTTCAAGTAGTATTTCTACACATTAGTAGATGAAGAAAATGTATGTGTAATGGTTTCTTCAACATTTATATGTAATTGTTCCTAGTTTCTTCATAAAGTGGGTATGGTGGGATGATGGAATTTTTCCGCCCTTAATGAGAGCCGAGTGTGAATTTCCGTGATAAACTTACTCCCTCTGTCACATATTAGTTGTCATGTTTTCCTCTCAAGCTCTTTAAGAAGTTGAATTAGTAGGATTTTCACTAGTTTATCCTTTTTAAACTCCTTCTGAAGTAATTAATATTGTTTTCTCTAAAAAGGAATTAATTTTAAGGATGATTTTTTTTATTACTTAAAAAAGGTAATTTGTTCCATCTTGATTTTGTAAATTGACAAATATTTTGGGATAAAATATTTTAGTAATGTTAAAATTTTTTTTGGTTACTTTATGATATAACCAACATTAGACTTTTCGAAACCGTTTTAGTCATCTCGGTTCTCTTTGGTTTTGGTACGATTTGGTTAATTTTTGATTTTTTAAACGTTATCCAATGAATATCACAATCGATAAAATTTGATAGAATCAAACACCCAAAAGTTACGATAGCAAAGAATGAAAATGCAAAAACACCTATTTTCTTATAATTGAAAATACAAAGCAAATATTGGGGAAATTTCACCTCAAAGTCTAGTAGTCTACATCTAACTAACTTAACTTGTTGTAGCAGCGACAATAGGTCTTATTTATGATTTCTAAAAATGCGTAAAGAGGAAAGTGAACAATTAATATAAGATGGAGAAAGTATCACATCGGCTGAGTGAACATGATCATTAATGATCTCAATAAATAGATCTTGAGTCATTTTCAGGAGATATTTTACATTTACATTCTCACCTCTAAAACAAAGCGGTTAAATAAATGATTACTTGTTAATCTAACATAACATTTGATGGTACTTAAAACGCACTTAATCATGACCGACCATCATATTGTAACAAATAAAATAAGCTTAATGCTAAAAAATAAAAGGACTAGCTCAAGGTTTTGGTGTATTAGTCAGAATGCAACACGTGATATGTGAATTATACACACTTTACACATTCAACTGGTCCTCGAGAATTTCTCGATTTAAAAATAATCTTAGATTTTTTTTTTATCCAAAGATATGGGACACATTAAAACCCATACCTAATGCAAGTGGATTGCTTTGGGAACTGAGCCAAAATATCCTTTTTTTTATATCCATCCTATAATTGGCCATTTTTGCAAAAAGTTCCAAAAATATCAGAGGAAATCTAAACCTTGAATCCTCATTGGTGGCTAAGAATTGATATGGCAGATACTTCCACCAAAAACTATCTTATCCTACCCCTCCATACATATGCCTCGTTTTTTTAATTAAAGGTTTCGAGTTCAAATTTTATTAGGAAAAAACTCCTTTATTGGGAGCCTTTACCCCATACCGTCCCTACCTAAGGGAAATCAGGATTACTCAATACCGTGAATTTCAAGTACCAGATGAATAAATAATTTTTATTTTTTTTTATTAAAAATAACACTTGTTACTTAAGTCTAGTTAATGAATTTCTTAATACATGTACAAGATTCGAACAAAAGCTAATGAGTTCACGAGAACTCTTTAACTCATAATCCAGTTACACCCCTGATCTTTAACTAGAGATCTCAAGTTTGAGTTTTGAAATCGAAGGAGATTTTAACCCTTTAGTGGACCTATCGAGAGCGAAATAGAATTAGTCAGGCTAATAAATTTCGATTACCAGATGATTAAGAAAATATCCAATTTTTACAGCCATCATTCCCACTTGTGTATATATATGAGTGACCAAACCTCTGCTATTACCAGTAGTTCTACAGACAAAAAATCCCAAAATTTCTTTTCTTGAACTTCTTAATGGCTCTTCAAGCTGCTTCTCTGCTTCCTTCTACTTTCTCCATTTCCAAGGAGGTACTTTTTTTTTTCTTTTGTACTAAAAAATAGTCGGTAGATGTATAATATGTGTGTAGTCGTGTGTATAGTTAGTGTATAATTTACGTATATCGACTACAAACTGTAAATATTTTTGACCGAGTGGCCAAATGTGTAGAAAACCTTAATTTTGCCCTTAGGTCTATCGGAAACAACCTCTCTACCTTCTCAAGGTAGGGGTAAGGTTACGTACACATTACCCTCCCCAGATCCCACTTATAAGATTACACTGGGTATGTTGTTGTATTTTATTGAATTTTAGTGTGCAATTTGAATTCTTTAAGTTATTGTTGATTAAATTTTTTTATTTTTTTTGCTCGTTTTGTTAATATTGCAGGGCAAAGCTAGTGCAACCTTGAAGAATTCTAGTATTTTTGGAGCTTCTCTTTCTGATTATACTAAATCTGATTTTGGTTCATCTTCATTTAAAGTTAAGGTACTTAATGTAGCACATTAGTACTCCCACAATTTCATTTTATGTGACTATACTTGTATCCACTAAGTTTAATTATGTTAATTTGACTTGTATAAAGATATTATAATAGTGATTAAAAAGGCATTTTGATAGAGAAAACATCATATTAACAATTAAAATGACAATAGTCTAATGAATTTGTAGTTTTGTACAACAACAATTATGCCTCAATCGACCTAGCAAGGTGCGGTTGGCTATATGAATCCTCAGTGACCATGTTGCCTTAAGCTCGTCTCAAAACCAATAGTGTACATCGAATGAAGCAGTGTCAAATATTTTAAAGTAAATTGTATAGAAGTCTAATAGTCAAAAGTTTTACCCTGAGGGCTTTGGTTTAATGATCGTTGCACAATTCGTGATGTGATATGATTAGGTGCATTCCACATGTTTGAATGTTGTTCGAGATGAAATCCTGGTATTTAAGTGGAGAAGGCTAGAAGGTGGACACGTTATGTCTAACCGTGTGCCACTGCCTCTCGGGGATAGAAAAAAGTGTCATAATGATTGGAATGAAGGGAGCATAGTCTAACCTCTCTATAACGGCATCAGTTGTGCATATATTATTTGGGCGTTTATAACAAAATGTTGTTATGGAGAAAGTATAATAATACATCAATTCCAATGAAAACTTCGTTGTTATAGTGAAATGTTGTTATAGAGACGTATGATGTTTTACTGAGATTTGATTTCTTACAGAGCCAAAGAAGATTGTCCAATGGTGCTGTCGTAAGGGCAACGATGGTTGCTTCTCCTGGTGTCACTACTAACTCTCCATCAGGAAAAAAAACACTAAGAAAAGGTTGTGTAATTGTCACTGGTGCCTCATCAGGATTAGGCTTAGCCACAGCAAAAGCTCTGTCTGAAACAGGGAAATGGCATGTTATTATGGCATGTAGGGACTTTTTAAAAGCTGAGAAAGCAGCAAAATCAGTTGGGATGCCTAAGGAGAATTACACCATCATGCATTTGGACCTCGCCTCGCTTGACAGCGTACGCCAATTTGTTGATAACTTCAGGAGGTCGGGACGGCCTCTCGATGTGTTGGTTGCTAATGCTGCTGTTTACCAACCAACTGCTAAAGAGCCTTCATTTACTGCAGAAGGATTTGAGCTTAGTGTTGGAACTAACCATCTTGGACATTTTCTTCTTTCGAGATTGTTGCTTGATGACTTGAAGCAATCTGATTATCCTTCAAAGAGACTCATCATTGTTGGTTCAATTACAGGTAATGCATAAAAATTCATTGAATGCCACGGCTTTCACATAGCTGCTACACCCTTTGCTAAGGAACTAAACAAATAGCTATATTGCTTGAACTCTTCAAAAATGTCATCGGATGTCTGTTGGATCCTCTCAAAAATTTGTGCATTTTTTCTTTGGAAGATCCGACACGGGGCGTGATAACATTTTTAGATAGTCTAAGGAACATAGTTGAATTGAAGCCCTTCTTTCTCAAAGACAACTCTCTCCCTTCTTGCTCTAGTGAAATAAGAGGCGCTAAAGCCAGTGTCGGGGCCACATTTTTCCAAGGGGTGTTAATCTTTTGAATGTATGTTTACTATTTCGTTGGCTTTTTTGTGTGTCCACTTTTTTATATTATGACTTCTCTCAGTGAAAATCCTAGTTCCACCATTGACTAGAACGACCTTCATTTAGCTGGTTTCGCTATACCTATTCATCTATTGTCTCGAATGGATATTTAAGGATCTTTCTTTCACATAGACGTCTTTTAGTGGGAGACTAAATTTTTCTTGACATGTCAGGGAACACGAATACTCTTGCCGGAAATGTACCTCCAAAGGCCAATCTCGGCGACTTGAGGGGTATGGCGGGAGGTTTAAACGGAATTAACAGCTCAGCGATGATCGATGGAGGTGACTTTGACGGTGCAAAAGCATACAAAGACAGCAAGGTGTGCAACATGCTTACGATGCAGGAATTCCATCGTCGATACCACGAGGAAACTGGCATCACATTTGCCTCTCTTTACCCTGGCTGCATTGCCACAACAGGGCTATTCAGAGAACATATCCCCTTGTTTAGGCTTCTTTTCCCACCATTCCAGAAGTATATTACAAAGGGATATGTCTCTGAGACTGAATCTGGAAAGAGACTTGCTCAGGTAATAACAAGTACTAGTACTGACATGAAAGACAAAAAAATGCATTTATCTAACTCTTAGTTTTGGGCTATGCCGAGGGTAGAGCGGAAACAACCTCTCTACCTCCCAAGCTAGGGATAAGGTCTGCATACACTTTACCCTCCCCAGAGTATGTTGTTGTTGTTGTTTAGTTTTGGGCTATGTTGCTCGGACTTTTCAAAAATGTTGTTGGGGTGCATGTTGGATCCTCCAAAAGTAGTGTGTCTTTTTGGAGGATCTAATACGGGTGTGGCAACATATTTGGGAGAGTCAGAGCAATCTAGGTTTGAGGGCCTAAATAGAATTGAAAAAGAAACAAGTACTAGTACTAACAGCAAATTACCCTGTCAACTCAAAAGATGCATTTATCTAACTCTTCGTTTTGGTAGCTATGTTGCTCGGACTCTTCAAAAAATGTTTTCTTGGTGTGTTGGATCCTCCAAAAGTAGTGCATTTTTGGAGGATCCGACACCATCTTAACTCTTATTTTTGGGCCTGAATAGTAGATTATAATGCATATAGCCAAATGAGGCAGGAGCTATAGTCTTCAACGGAAAATTATATTGTGTATATGAGTGACATATTACTTTTTGTGCATATATAATTAATCTTGAACACTCTTAACGAAGTTACTGACTTTGGCATTATAGTCATTATAGCTAAAGCGGACTAGTTTGGGAATGAAACATATTTGATCGACGTATATCTGTCTTATGGCAGGTTGTGAGTGATCCAAGCTTGACAAAATCAGGTGTCTACTGGAGCTGGAACAAAGATTCAGCTTCTTTCGAAAACCAGTTGTCCGAAGAAGCAAGTGATGCAGAGAAAGCGCGTAAAGTGTGGGAAGTCAGTGAGAAACTCGTTGGTTTGGCATAAATTTTGGACTAACCTTAGTCATCATCGAAGAAAACAGGAAAATGACTTCACGAGTGAGAGTTTGTACCGGAATTTCTAGGATGTTGTAAAGAGAAGTGTCATTGTAGTTAGGATTGGAAATAAAGATCACTCACCTTGTTTTGTTTTGTGTTGAAAAATGTCACTAATTTGCTTTTTGAAGTTAAATGAAATGATGGTTCATGAGCATTGTTCAATTAAACTTCCCTTCTGAACTTTTTCTCACTTATACTAAACAATACAATTTGACCTTATATACCCGATATAGTTTTTTAGACGAAGGGTGTTTAACTGATCACCATTTGCCGTTGTAGCTCTGGTCCTAGTCAATCGTCAATCAAAACTACTTGGGTCCCAAAATGGATGTGTTATACTAGTTGTCACAATACTTTACTGGAACTAGATTCAGATGGTTCAACATGGTCCAAGGGAACTCCTAGCTATACTTGGGTTGCAGAGGCGAATTCAGAATTTAAAGTTTATGATTTTCTATAGCGACGTCAAGTTAATATTCAATAATGACTAGACTCACAATTGAATATTTAATGGAACCATTTTTAGAGTAATTTTTGGGCATTTAGGGGACAATTTACACGAATTTGGCGATTTTCTCAATTTTTCGTATCGGTTAACCCATGAATATTTTAAGTGATATGGCTTCTGAACGAATTTTTTCCGAAACTTTTGTGGAACCCCTCTTAGGGAGTTGGGGGAGCGCAATACGTAGATATTTAGTACTTTTCTTAATATATACACAGTTTAAGCAAAAGCTAATGGATTCACACGAACACGTAACCAATCCTTTAGATTTGCCCTTGTTGGGTATGAATGACCAAATCACCAATGGTGATGTCAGAAATTCTCTTCCCGGATCAAGATGCTATTTTGATAGAAACAGATTTAGAATTTGAATTTTAGAAAATTGAGTTCAAAATTCTATTATAGTCTACTTGATTTATTGGGTTCAAAATCTATTATATGTATGCATTGATTCGATTTTTACCATTTATAAGGCATCGGCATGGACATGGACATGTGTCAAAATTATTGAATTCGGATGAACTCGTAACTTCTACGCTACATATGCTCTTGCATCTTGATAACTAGACTAAATGGTTCATCATGTTCTATACTTTATTGTGGGTTAAATCAAATTAGGACAAACAAATTGGAACACACTGAGTGATCTTTTGTAAGAATGCAACTGAACCTTGTAATACACATAACTCTATCACGATTGAAAAGGGCGAGTAGATAATTACCATCGATTGTAATGATATGGATAAAATTTATTTATTTTTAATCAGTTGTCTTGATTGAAAAAAATGTTTTTTTCTTTAATGATCGTCTTACATAGATTCACATTCAAATTAATTGAGGTCCCAAAACAGATATCGAACGTGACCTGAAGATCGAGTAGATAAGTTGGTGCACATCTCTATGTGCTATTGGCTCCACATTATCAGTAAGAGCTTCGTACTATCTCCAAAATATTTGTTTGTGAACTACCATCCAATTTTATTTTTCTTTTTTCAGAAATTCAAATTCGAGACCTTTAATTAAAAGTGAAGAGATCTCAATCATTCCATCACAATCCATATCAGTCGAAAGATAGGTACTTAGTAGTCGTTTGGTACCCAAACTGAATTATGCGGGAATTATAATCCCGAACTAATTTATTCTATATGGGAAATGAAATAAAATAATCTCAAATCCGATGAAATGAGGTGTGATATCTCAGGATTAAATCTGAGATAAAATTTATACTATTTTTAATTGACGATATAAAATTCAACTACATAAATTTATCTTGAAATGAATTTATACCGCCAATCAAACATATTATAAATTTCAAACTTAATCATGAGATATCTTATCTTATTCCGCGTACCAAACGACGTCTCCCATGCTTTATCTTCTGGCAGAATTCATTAATATATATTGGCATCTAATAGTCATAATAATGTCTGAAACATTGGTCTACTTATCTCTCACACATGTGAAACGTACGGCATTTTCTTGGACACAACACTGACAAATGACAGCTTTATCCACGTTCACCAAATTATTATAAAACTTAATTAACCACATGATTAGCCGTAATATTAATTAATACTCCCTCCGTCCCTATTTACTTGTCCATATTTCCTTTTTTAGTTGTCCCTATTTAGTTGTCCATTTTGACAAATCAAGAAAGGACAACAAATTTTTTCCTATTATACCCTTATTTACACTTCTTGAAAATTGTAAAAGTGTATGTTGTTTCCCTCCAATTTATTTCACTTGAATTCAAATAAGTGGTTGTAATTTTGAAGTGAAAAGTTGTCATAAGGGTAAAATTGTAACTTCACTGTGCTAATCATTGTTGCCTTAATCTGTGTGCCATTTCTAAAGTGGACAACTAAAAAGGAACGGAGGGAGTACTAATTATTAGTCCAACAATCTTTGAATTATATCATCACATGACTGCTAAAGCAAGCTAAGTTTCACACGATTCTGAGAGGTTTTAGATCTTGCGATGCGTTAGTAATTCACTAATTTGATTCATTTGTATTGACGCCATAAATAATTCATTGAGGAAAAAAATGCTTATAAAAATAAAAATAAATAACTATTTTGAAATTTAAATTTGAATTCGAAACTTTTGAGAGAGGGGGGTGGAAATTTCATCGATCCATCATATTTTTGTAGTTGCAATTTTTTTCATTTTGATAAAGAGTTCATCGGAATTTCTTCGCTCAAATATTACATTATATATAAATATAAATTTATTTTATCATATATAATAAATATTAATTTTTTTTTAATTTTTGTATATTATAAATTTTAGTTAAAATTCTGATTCCGCCATCCTTGCGCCGCGTCCAACCTACTCCACTTTTCTTGTTTTATTTATTTTCTTGTTCACCTTTTCCCATTAAAATTTAAATCTTTCCTCTTCACTTATATCATTCTAATTATTGATTTTCGTGACAGACAATTTTAGTGGTTAAGACTTAACTTAATCTATATTTCATTTAGGATTTAAGTTATACTTATAATAAATTTAAAACTGTAATAATAATTTAATTGACATTTTATCAAGTTAATTACTACTAATATATTTTATATATTTAAAAATGTATTTGGAGTTATAAATATTAATATTGTAAAGATTTTGTGTTATCAGTGAAGTTTAACCAAAGATAAAAAAATAGGAGTACTAATTTATTACGTTACTAATCAATGTTTGTTATGAAAGTTTGCATCTAATTATTAGCTTATAAGCGATCTAATTGAATAAATATTTTTACATCGTCGATTCATTCATGTAACTTAAATATTTAAAATGTATTTACAATTACCTTGGTCATATATAGTTTTTTATATTTAAATATACATAACTTAAACTCTTCAATTTAACTATTAATATTACTTTCTGGACAACGAGAGTAACATGGATTATTAGTCAAGGATAATACTAAATAGTCGGGATTAAATTATAGTATCACTTATTTTGTTGTTTGGTTGGCAAGTTCGGGATAACTTATCCCGGGATTAATAATTAGTATTGAGATAAGTTATCCCTCCCCTTGGGTGGTATAGTAATCCCGGGATAACTTAACTCGGGATAAATAGGTAAATGACAAAAATGTCTCTTTCAACCCTTTTGTTACATCACTTTTTACATTCATGAAGGGCATTTTTGTAAATAAATAAATTGTTTTTAAAATTTATTATTTTGACTACAACAAACTAAACACTCAATAAAAAATAATTCATCATAACTTATCCCATCATAACTAATCCCATCATAATTTATCCCATCATAATTAATCTTATCATAACTTGAATTCAAACCAAACGATTAGTAGTGTTTGATTCCTTTAACTGTCCCTACCCATTTGTTGACTAGTTTTAAAAAAAAAAAAATCTGATAAACCTTTCTACAATTGTTGTTTTGCATAATCAATATTCTTTTTTTTATAAACCAATCAATATCTCGATATCGACTATCTGATTAATTAGAATTTTGTGATATCTGATTACATATATTTAATCTTTATTCTAGTGAATATACATTCACAAATTTTCATAATTATTAAATATTTTATAATTTAATTACACATGTGTTATATTAAGTTAAGCGTGTATTTGAGAGTAACATACCTCAATTGTTGTTTTAATTCACATAATCAATATTTTTTAATCAACCAATTAATATCTCATAAAAATTTGAATCCTTGTGATATCTGCTTACTTATATTTAACCTTTAATTATTGAAATGTGCATTTTAAATTTCTTTTTTAATCATGAATAAATATTCACAATTTTTTCATAAGTATTAACCATTTTATTATTTAATCATGCATGTGTTATGTTAAGCTAAGCTTGCATTGTTAACGCATATTTGAGAGTAACACGCTTCATGAAAACAACATGATATATTTCCTACGTAAAAAGATTAAAATCTCATACTTTTATTAGTTATTAAAGATCAAAAGTTATATATCATAAAATCAAAATCAGAATTTGTTTAATAACAGAGGAATCAAAATATTATTATCTTTATTTTTTTCACTTTTAAAGTTCAAACAAAAAAAATTAATTAAAAAAGTTCTCATTGGTCACAACCACATATAACCTTTGGTGGTTCCAAAAGACAATAATAACTATCAAGACAAATTATGGAAATGGACAATCTAGATTAAGAACCATCTAATTTTAGTTTACTTTAGTTAAAATTAAAATATGAGCTGTCCTCACAAATCTCTTCTCTTTTTTTTGGAACTATCAAGAAAATTCATTGTCATTATGTTTCGTATGCATATAGGATAAATTTACTCTTATTTAATAATTTACAAATCACATAAGATCTAAAATGTACTATATAAGCTCAATTAAACGAGCTCGACTGAAAGACATTGACATGAAAGGTCACTTGTTGCATCAATTTTATCATTCTTACATCTACAAAAATCCTTTTCTTATAAATTAGAGATGGTATATTTTCTTTATTTGATAATTAGTGTTGAAAAAAAATCAATTTTTTATAGTATTTTGTTTCTCTTTTATGGAGTATAATATTGATAAGCTATGAACAACTCATATACTTTTTGACTAAATATAATATTCAAATATGCCCTGTTTTTCTGTCATATTAGACTATTAGTTCTTTTTTAAGTGCAAAGCAGCAAAGGACTTTGCTACTTGCTGTCTCTCCTATTTATGGGGATAAATATAAAATGAAAAACATGATTAACAAGGAATTATAAATGAGACAATCCAAATTTTCTTTAAATTTTGGAAAAAAATTAATTATTTGAAAAATATTGTAGCAAAATTAAGTTTGACCTTTATAAAAAATTACAAGTTGCTTGGTTGTATGAAATATTGGGAAAAATAAACCTAACAAGTTTGAAAATGACGGTTTAATTTGTTTGAAAATAACAAACGATCCCTTATGTTAAAGGTAAAATTCAAAATAGTCCTTTAGATATATTTTCTACAGTATTTGGCGTCTAATTTTCAAGTTCAAACGAGTTCCAAAATGGAAAAATTGAATTTTATCGTTTTTCGTGTGCTATAGTCCATGGATTTTTGGTGATACAGGATTCAGGCTTGTTTTTTGCCGAAATTTTTCATGGACGGCCATTACAATCTAATTAACGGCGTGAGTTGAACCCAAGGGGCAAACAGACGCATTTTCAAGTTCAAACGAGACCCAAAGCGGGAAAAGCCGAATTTTACCATTTTTCGTGTGGTATAATTCATGGATTTATGGTGATACAAGATCCCGACTTGTTTTTGGCCGAACTTTTTCATGGACATCCGTTACGACCTTATTAATGGCGTGAGTTGGTCTCGAGGGGGAAATGAATGCATTTTCAAGTTTAAACAAGCCCAAAAGCGGGAAAAAAAAATCAAATTTTACCGTTTTTCATATGCTATTAGTCTATGGATTTTTTGTGATACAGGATTCCGTCTTGTTTTTTACTGAAATTTTTTATGGACATCCGTTACGATCTTATTAATGGCGTGAGTTGGTCTCTAGGGGCAACCAAATGTATTTTCAAGTTCAAACGAGCCCCAAAGCGGGAAAAACCAAATTTTACCTTTTTCGTGTGCTATAATCCATGGATTTTTGGTGATACAGGATCCTGACTTGTTTTTGGCCGAATTTTTCATGGACGTCCGTTATGACTTTATTAATGGTGTGAGTTGGTCTTGAGGAGCAAACAAAGGTATGTTTCAAGTTAAAATGATCCCCAAAGCGGGAAAACTAAATTTTATCATTTTTCGTGTGCTGTCCATGGATTTTTAGTGATACAAGATTCCTGCTTGTTTTTAGCTAAAAAATTTCATGGACGTCTGTTACGACCTAATTAATGGCGTGAGTTGGTCCCAAAGGGCAAACATGCACATTTTCAAGTTCAAACAATTCCCAAAGCGGAAAAGTCGAATTTTACCATTTTTTTCGTGTGCTATAGTCCATGGATTTTTGTGATACAGGATCCCGATTTTTTTTTTGCCAAAAAATTTCATGGACGTCCGTTACGACCTTATTAATGGCATGAGTTGGTCTCGAGGGGTAAACATACATATTTTCAAGTTCAAAAGAGCCATAAAGCGGGAAAAACTAAATTTTATTGTTTTTCATATGCTATAGTCCATGGATTTTTAGTGATACAGGATTCCAGTTTTTTTTTGGCCAAAAATTTTCATGGACGTCCATTACGACCTAATTAATAGCGTGAGTTGGTCTCGAGAGGCAAATGGACACATTTTCAATTTCAAACGATCCCCAAAGCGTAAAAAACTGAATTTTCATCGTTTTTCGTGTGTTATAGTCCATGAATATTTGGTGATACAGGATCCCTACTTGTCTTTAGCCAAAAAAATTCATGGACGTCCGTTACGAACTTATTAATGGCATGATATTGTCTCGAGGGGAAAACAAACGCATTTTCAAGTTCAAACGAGCCTTAAAGCGGGAATAACCAAATTTTACCATTTTTCATGTGCTATAGTCCATGGATTTTTGGTGATACAGGATCCCGGCTTGTTTTTTACCAAAATTTTTAATAGACATCTGTTACGACCTTATTAATGGTGTGAGTTGGTCTCGAGGGGCAAACAGACACATTTTCAAGTTCAAACAAGCCCCAAAGCGGGAAAAACCAAATATACCATTTTTCATGTGCTATACTCCATAAATTTTTGGTGATACGTGAATTCGACATGTTTTTGGCTGAAATTTTTCATGGATATCAGTTACGACCTTATTAATGGCGTGAGTTGGTCCCGAGAGGAAAATAGACGCATTTCAAGTTTAAATGTTCCCCAAAGCGGGATAACATGAAATTTATCATTTTTCGTACGTTATAGTTCATGTATTTTTGGTGATACAGGATCCCCACTTATTTTTGGTCGAAATTTTTCATGGACATCCGTTATGATCTTATTAATGGCGTGGATTTGTCTCGAGGGGTAAACAGACGAATTTTCAAGTTCAAAGGAGCCCCAAAGTGTGAAAAACCAAATTTTACGTTTTTCGTGTACTATGGTCCATTGATTTTTGGTGATACAGGATTTCGACTTGTTTTTAACCAAAAATTTTCATGGACGTTTGTTAAGAGCTTATTAATAGCGTGAGTTGGTCTCGAGGGGCAAACAAATCTATTTTTTTCAAGTTCAAATGAGCCTCAAAACGGGAAAAACCAAATTTGGAGTATGAAATTACGTGTAACAATTTTGTATACTTTTATAAATAAAAAGTTAGATCAATAGTCCATATTTAGTGTATGAAATTACGTTGATATGAAAACCGACAACAAGCAGTCGATTTTATGCAATATAAAACATGAAAACCAAATTCCGACCTCAGGAGGTCGGAATTTTTCCCAAAAAAATGAATTACAATAAAAATCGACCTCTTGATGTCGGTATTATTTTCTCAATTAAATATAAAAAATACCGACCTTGTGGGGTCGGTATTTTATATTAATTTATTTTTACATACTATATAATTTTACCGACATACGAAAGTCAGTATTATAATTTTTTTTGTTTTTTATCTTACACAAAACCTAAAGTATTTCTCACTTTTGTTTTTTTTATATTTAATTGAGAAAAAATAAAATATTGTTATTTATTTATTTGTTTAATACCGACATCAATAGGTCGATTTTTATTGTAATTCATTTTTTTGGGAAAAATTCTGAATTTGGTTTTTTCGCTTTATTTTGCATAAAAACCGACAACTTGTAAATACCGACCTCTGAAGGTTTGAAATTACCGACCTCCATTTGAGGTCGGAAATTTTTAGGTCGATATTCACTGTATTTTTAGTAGTGAAATATTACCATTTTCGGGTGCTATAGTCTATGAATTTTTGGTTATACATGATTTCAGCTTGTTATTGACCAACGTTTTTCATGGACGTTCGTTACGACCTTTTTAATGGTGTGAGTTGGTTTTGAGGAGCAAATAGACACATTTTTAAGTTCAAACGAGCCCGAAAGTGGGAAAAAATTGAATTGTACTATTTTTCGTGTAGTTCATTGATTTTCGGTGATACAGGATTCCAGCTTGTTTTTTGCCGAAATTTTTCATGGACGTCCGTTACGACCTTATTAATGGCATGAGTTGTTCCCAAGGGGAAACAGACGCATTTTCAAGTTCAAACAAGCCCAAAGCGGGAAAAACCAAATTTTATCGTTTTTCGTATGCTATAGTTCATGGATTTTTGGTGATACAGGATCCCTGCTTGTTTTTTGCCAAAATATTTTATGAACGTTCGTTACAATCGTATTAATGGTGTGAGTTGGTCTCAAGGGGCAAACTGTCACATTTTGAAGTTCAAACGAGCACCAAAGTGGGAGAAATTGAATTATATCAATTTTCATGTGCTATATAGTACATGAATTTTTTGGTGATACAGGATCCCAGGTTGTTTTTGGTAGAAATTTTCATGTACGTCCATTACGACCTTATTAATGACATAAGTTAGTCCCAAGGGGCAAACAAATGCATTTTCAAGTTCAAACGAGCCCTAAAGCAGGAAAATCCCTATTTTACCATTTTTCTTGTGTTATAGACAATGGATTTTTGTTGATATTGGATCTCGACTTATTTTTTGCTGAAATATTTCATGGACATCCGTTACGACCTTATTATTGGCTTGAGTTAGTCCCGAGGGGCAAACAAATGCATTTTCAAGTTCAAACGAGCCCTAAAGCAGGAAAACCCCTATTTTACCATTTTTCTTATGTTATAGACAATGAATTTTTGTTGATATTGGATCTCGACTTATTTTTTACCGAAATATTTCATAGACATTCGTTACGACCTTATTATTGGCTTGAGTTGGTCTCGAGGGGAAAACATATGCATTTTCAAGTTCAAACAAGCCCTTAAAGCGGGAAAATAAAATTTTACCATTTTTCGTGTGCTATTGTCCATGAATTTTTGGTGATACAGGATTTCAGCTTGTTTTTTACCGAAATTTTTCATGGATGTCCGTTACGACCTTATTAACGGTGTGAGTTTGTCCTGAAGGGAAACAAACGCATTTTGAAGTTCAAACAACCTCCAAAGTGGGAAAAAACTAAATTTTACCATTTTTCATGTGATATAGTCCATGGATTTTTGGTGATATAGGATCCCGGCTTGTTTTTGGCAGAAATTTTTCTTTGACGTCCATTACGACCTTATTAATGGTGTGAGGTCTCAAGGGGCAAACAGACGCATTTTCAAGTTCAAACGAGTCATAAAGCAGGAAAAACTAAATTTTACCATTTTTTGTGTGTTATAGTCCATGTATCACTGAAAGTTTTCATGGACGTCCATTACGACCTTATTAATGGTGTGAGTTGGTCTTGAGGGATAAACGAACGCATTTTCAAGTTCTAACGAGCCTCAAAGCGGGAAAAATAAAACTTAAACATTTTTCGTGTGCTATAGTTCATGTATTTTTGGTGATACACGATTTCAACTTTTTTATGGACATCCGTTACGACCTTATTAATGGCGTAAGTTGGTCCCAAGGGGCAAACATACACATTTTTCAAGTTCAAATGAGCTCCAAAGCGGGAAAAATAAAATTTTATTATTTTTATGTGCATAGTCCATGGATTTTTGGTAATACAGGCTCCCGACTTGTTTTCGGATGAAATTTTTCATGAACGTTTGTTACGACCCTATTAATAGTGTGAGTTGGTATCGAGGGAAAAACAAACGCATTTTCAAGTTCAAACAACCCCAAAGAGGAAAAAATAAATTTTACCATTTTTCGTGCGCTATAATCCATGGATTTTTTGTGATACAGGATTGTAGCTTGTTTTTGACCGAAATTTTTATGAACGTCCGTTACAACCTTATTAAGGTCCTGAGGGGCAAATAGACACATTTTCAGGTTCAAACAAGCTCCAAAGCGAGAAAAATCAAATTTCATCATTTTTCATGTGTTAAAGTCCATGAATTTTTGGTGATATAGGATGCCGACTTATTTTTGGCCAAAAATTTTCATGGACATCCGTTATGACCTTAATATTAGCGTGAGTTTGTCACGAGGGGTAAACACACGCATTTTCAAGTTCAAACGAGCCTCAAAGTGAGAAAAATAAAATTTTATTATTTTTCGTGTGCTTCCATGGATTTTTGGTGATACAGAATTACGGCTTATTTTTGTCAAAAATTTTCATGGACGTCCTTTATGACCTTATTAATGGTGTGAGTTCGTTTTGAGGGGCAAACCAATGCATTTTCAAGTTCAAACGAGCCCTAAAGCGGAAAAATTGAATTTTATTATTTTTCGTGTGCTATAATCCACGAAATTTTTGTTATACAGGATCCCGACTTGTTTTTGGCCGAAAAATCTGGCTCATTGGAACACCCAAAAACTTTTTCTTAAAAAACTTCAAAAGGACCTTCATATTGAATTGGGAAGCTTTACGATTAGTTCTATTATTTTTTTATGGCCTATTTTCGCGTTTACCAGGCATCTTTTAGAAATTACGTAACTTTTCCGGTTTTTCATGTGCATTAGCATATGGATCTGGCGTTTGGGAGCACCCAAAAAAATTTCTAAAAAAATTTTATGAGGGCCTTCGTATTGAGTTGGGGAAGCATAATGTATAGCCTAACTATTTTTAATGCCTATTTTCGCATTTTTTAGCGAACATTTAGGAATTATGCTACTTTCCTTGTTTTTCATGTGCATTAGCCCATGGATTCACCTTGGAGCACCCAACAAAAATTATTTATTAGGACCTCCGTAATGAGTTGGAGAATCATTACGAATAGTCCCACAATATTTTTTAATGCCTATTTTCACATTACTAGCCAACTTTTAGAACTTACATGATCCGGTTTTCATGTGTATTAGCCCATGGATCAGGCGCCTTGGAGCACCCCAAATTTTTTTCTAAAAAAACTTTATGAGGATCTCTGTATGGAGTTGGGAAAGCATTACCTATTGTACCACCTTTATTTCATGGTCTATTTTCGCATTTACAGGCCAACTTTTAAGAATTACGTGACTTTCCCAGTTTTTCATGTGTATTAGCCCATGGATCTAGAGTTTTAGAGCACCTAAAAATATTTTCTAAAAACATATTATGAGGACCTCCGTAATGAGTCTGAGAAGAATTACGTATAGTTCCATCATTTTTATGGCATGTTTTCGCATTTATCAACCAACTTTTAGGAATTACGCGACTTTCTTGGTTTTTCGTGTGTATTAGCCCATTCTAGCGCCTTGGAGAACCTACATTTTTTGTCTAGAAAAACTTAATAAGGACTTCCGTAATGGGTTGGGTAAGCATTACATATAGTCCCACTAATTTTTAAGGCCAAGTTTCACATTTACCATCCCACTTTTAGGAATAATGCGACTTCACAGTTTTTCGTATGTATTAGCCCATTGATCTAACGCTTTGGAGCACCTAACATTTTAAGGCCTATTTTCACATTTACGAACCAACTTTTAGAAATTACGAGACTTTCCCTATTTTTTGTGTGTATTAGCGTATGAATCTGGCGCCTTAGAGCACCCAAATTTATTTTTTTTGAAAAACTTTTGTGAGGACCTCTGTTATGAGTTGGGGAAGCATTATGTATAGTCCCACCATTTTTTCAGGCTTATTTTCTCATTTACCAACCAACTTTTAGGAATCACGTTACTTTCCTAATTTTTCGTGTGTATTAGCCCGTGGTCTGGCGCCTTGGAGCACCCAATTTTTTTCCCCTGAAAATACTTTATGAGGACCTCCGTAATTAGTTGGGGAAACATTACCTATAGTCCTTCGATTTTAAGGCCTATTTTTGCATTTACAAGCCAATTTGTAGGAATTATGCTACTTTCTTGATTTTCGTGTGTATTAGCCCATGAATTTGACACCTTAGAGTACTCAAAAATAATTTCTACAAATCTTTATAAGGACCTTCATAATAAGTTGGGAAAACATTACGTATATACCCACCATTTTTAAGGTTTTATTCCCCTATTTACTAGTCAACTTTTAAAAATTACCGCAACTTTCTTGATTTTTCGTTTGTATCAGCCAGGAATATAATCTACTTTAGATTTACAAGAATGCTTCATGCAGTTTTTTTCAATTTTAGAATGAGATGTTCCAACTTCCATGCAATGACAAAAATGGTTTATATAACATTAATTAATCATTAATAGTCTATGATTGAGCTACAATTCAATTAAATAAGTAATTAATATGAATCACGTAATTAAACTAATTATAAGTACTATTTATAAGTAGTTCTCCTCATATATTATAAGCAGATCTAACAGCTAAATTCATGTAATGATTAATTAATATAGAAAACTTTTTAGGTCCCAAATTGTCTGAATATAAATAAAATATCTAAAGCACTAAGAATAGAAGATGCTATTAATATCCTTCGTGTTATGCTTTTGATGATTACTACATATATTGTAATGAACATGAGAGTGGGTGGGACGGGGTAGGCGGATCATGGAAAAGGACTGATAAATTTTAAAAGAAGTTTATACATATGATATTTTAGATGAAATTTTTATGTTAAAGAGGAAAGTAAAAAACTTTATAATACAAAATAGAAAAATACAAGTTCATATGATACATACATTTTTTACTCGATGATAATATCGTAGTAGCTTGAGGCACAAATCATAAGGTATGTTGGGACAAAGCTAAGGATACATTTACCATGAATGAACTTGGATCATGACATATAACAAATTAAATCTTTATCACATAATATTAGATCATATAAATGAAAATTACTGGAATTTGACATTATAATTAATGAAACAATTTGAAAAAACATTAATTTACCACACAGTATGTGTTGCAAAATTAGAAATGTTTTTTTCTTGGAGAAAGTTTATTATAACATTGTTTAACTCCATAGGTTTTTTTAAAAAAAATTACTACATATTATGACAATATTTAAGATTATAAGTTTCAAAAATCATTATATTTTTTTTCAAATTTCATACCTTAAACTACGTAACATAACTTGAATTTGAAGGAGTAAATGATACGCTCGTTACAAAGTTCAACCAATTTTTACCAATGTCATTACGCTCTCAAGTCACTTGTTTGGGGTACATGTTATCTTTCTGAGATAATCACCAAATATTTTTACTTTTGCTATAATCATTTGAACGTTTAACTTCGTAATTTTCTAACACGCCATATTTATGACCACTGAACCACACCCTCGGACGCTTCGTAAATCACATGATCCTATCCACCGTCCAGCATATCTATTGGCATGGATCCCATACTCTCTGAAACTCTGGCTTGCTTATCTTATATCACATGTAGTGAAAAGTACGGCTTATAGCTCTTAGACACACACAGAGACACTGTCTTTGTGCAGAGGCACCTTTTAACATTTTTCTTTCATATGTGCTGTTAACTATCGATAAATTTATTCGTATTTGATGTTTATAACAAAATAAAAATATAAGATATGTGAATGAAAAGAATTTCACTAATTCTTCTTTTTTTTGAGCTTACTTGGGTTCGAACCGCAAAGCATTTCCATCGGTAAGAGATGAGATCTGTGGACTAGTCCTGCTTGGGGAAATCCTATTCAAATCCGATATTTCTGATCGAGAATTGTTATACTAGAAAGGACAAAGACCATGTGGATTTCCATCTTANCACTAATTCTTCTTCTTTTGAGCTTACTTGGGTTCGAACCGAAAAGCATTTTCATGGTCCTTTTCTTATACCATTAAACTGTCAATCAATTTTGTTTAGGTTTCATAAGTTAATATACATATATATTTATTTAATTTTCTAAGACAAATACATGGTTTACGAAAAAGTTACTAGGTTCGTCTGAACTCACGAACCCCACCTAGCTCCGCCTCTGACTTTACGGGCGTGAGTTAGATCTAAAACCTAATTTGACATGATATCAAAGTGATCATCAGCCTCATCTGATGTGTGCTATCCCAATCCTAGACCAACGGAGAGGGGGGCGGTGATAATACTCTTGATCCATGAATATACATGCATCGGACTGACAATAGAACCCCAAATAATAGAATGTACGGATTTGGAAGTAAGGAGGGTGATGATGAATAAAAACAAATCTCACATCGGTAAGAGATGAGATCTGTGGACTAGTCCTGCTTGGGGAAATCCTATTCAAATCCGATATTTCTGATCGAGAATTGTTATACTAGAAAGGACAAAGACCATGTGGATTTCCATCTTAATAATAATAATAATAATAATATGAAATAATGTGCGTCATGCGTGAGATAGCCCACTTGACACAATTTAAAGACAAATTAAGGAAATGAGGCAAGTTAAGAACTACTAATTTCAGTTTATTTTTTAAATAAGTTATTAATTAGTTGTTAAGAATATATAGTACCTTCACCACAAGCTGTCATTACAAATCTGCTTAATTAATTAGCAAATGGGGTCTTCTTCTTTTGATTGATATTAAAAAATGATTTAACTTATATGTTTTTTGGTTCTCTTTTATGTAATATAAAATTGATAAGCTATAGACAATTTCTCATTTATTATAATTATTTCTTTGACTTACTAATAAAGAAGAATCTGAAAGGCTCCCTCCAAATTCAAAGGAAAAATTATAACTTCCTTTTTTTTTTAGTCGAGTCGAGGGTCTATAAAAAGAGATTATCTACCTCTACAAAATAATTAGAATAAGGTTGATTATATTCTATGTTTTTCAAATTTCACTTATAAGATTACATTAGTATATTATTATTGTAGCTCATTTTTTTGTTTTCTTTTGCTGGCAGATCACACGATTAAATAAACGAAAGTGTGATTTTTGTAATAATTTGATTAGAATTTTTTATGTGACAAATCATACGATTCAACATAGTAGGCAAATCACTATGTTCGAGTCTCACAAGCCACTATAATTGTAAAAAAAATGTGTGTGTGACTCTTAAAAAAGAAAAAAAAAACATAAATTTAAGAGGCGTACATATTTAACACAATTAAATAAATAAAAATATGATATATCCTTCTAATAATTTTATGAGTATTTAGATGAGATGATTATGCATTTCATCAACAGCACCAATATTTTTCAAAACTTACAGTATAGCAATTAAGTTTGACCTCTTCTAAGGTTGCACTTTACAGCAAGGTTATTTTTCTATGCATATAAGTTATAACACAAGTTGCAATTTTTAGACTATTATATTTGGCCTATCAATATTATGCTTAGGTCTTGATGAACAAAAAAAACATATAAAATAACATTTAAAGACATGTATATATTTTTTATATTGTCACCTCAAAAATAACTATAGGTAATCATCCATAATTAGTGAAACTAATTAATTACTTGAAAATTAAATAAAAAATAATGATTTTATAAATGAAATTTGAAGAAGCCGATATATAGGTACTAGGTAGAGATTTGTAATCCGTTGATCTTAGGTTTAAGTAATGCATATTAAAAATAAATACGGAAGAAATACAACAATAAATAAGTCATTTTGAAAATAATGAAGAAGAAAATCAATAGTAAGTAACAAATAATTATAATTTGATAATCGAAGTAAATAAAACAACATATCATATCTCTTTCTGGTATCTTCATTTTTTTCATATAAAAAAATTGAAGAATAATAAAATTAGAGAAATAAGATAGCAGAAGAGCAATTATACAAATAATATTGATAAGAAAATTAGATAGCGCTCGATTTTCTATCAATCAGGTTGAACTGTAATTCTCGATCTTAATATTCTCTTATCTAAAATTATATCCTCGATAAGTTGTCGATAATATCATGTGATTGACGTGGACTAAATCTTGAATGCATTAAAGTACAGCCAAAGTAATTAATGTTTAAAACTCATCAAAAAAGGTCGAACAAAAGAAAAGTTGTTGATGAGTATATATGTGTATGTTTTATGAGGCAAAATCATGTTAACATATGCCTTATTTTTTTAAAAATAAATTGATATATAACTATGCTATTTCAAGTTTCATAGTATGTACTAAAAAAGATATGAGATGTTTGGAAATAATCGAATTAATTGAATAGGAGGACTATTACAAATAATAAGAATATGAATAGAGTTTTATTTAAAAAAAAAGAGTTGTAAGATTTGTAAAACTAAAGAAAATAGCCCCTACTCTTTTTTGCATTAATTGAGTCTTAAATAAAGCTTTCAACTCACATCGTTTTCATAAAGAACAAGTTTAAAAAGAATTACGAAAAACATGTTTTCACTATCTATTTAGTTCAAATAATTTTAACCTTCTTTTATTATTATATTGAAGTCATGAGCTACCCCATAAAATTAATAATTTAAAGCTTTGACAATTAATAACCACTTTTCAATCTTGTTTCTATAAAATAACTTTATTATAAGGTTCCACATTCTATAAATGAACTTTATTACTATTGTTATTTTCTAATACAAATGAAATTTGGCAACTTAATCCCCTAAAGTAAATGATGACAAGAAACCTACTTACAATAACAATACATATTAAAATATTATTTTAATATATGTATATAATTATTTTAAAAAAAATTTATGTTAAAATTAAAACCAGACGAACAAACTAAACAAAAACTAAATCGGAGTCTTTAAAACAGTACACAAAACAACAAAATTGTCCTTCTTACTTCTCCCCCCTCACAACCACACCCCCCTCGCTCCCCCAAATGTGCTCATAGGCGGACCTACCCTATAGATCGGACGGAATGTGCATCCGTTAATTTCGAAAAAAATNAAAAAATTTATGTTAAAATTAAAACTAGACGAACAAACTAAACAAAAATAAAATTGGAGTCTTAAAAACAGTACACAAAACAACAAAATTGTCCTTCTTACTTCTCCCCACAAACAACCACACCCCCCTCGCTCCCCCAAATGTGCTCATAGGCGGACCTACCCTATAGATCGGACGGAATGTGCATCCGTTAATTTCGAAAAAAATTATATATATTATATATAGGCGGACCCCTTTCTATAGATCGGGCTACACGTGTGTTCGTTAATTTCAAATAAAGAATTATATTTGAGAAACTGACAGAAATTAGAATATAATTAATAGTGCAAGCACAAAAGTGTCATCGTAATATTGGTACAAGCTAAAAGAATCACTCACGAAACTTAGGTTCAAATCTAACTAGAGCATTATTTTTATTTTGATGCATCCGAAGTCTTTAAATCCTAAGTTCAGTTTCGAATGTGCTTACTCACTCTTTTCCTACATTAACCCCCCAACCCCAACCCCCACGCCAACAGTACCTAAACGTGTCATCCCCTGCTTTTATAAATCAGCACACTTGCTGCACTCTTACAATGACACTCTCAACTTCTCAAAAATTCTTCAAAATCCCTCTCATTTTTTAATCCCTTTTTTAGCATTTTTTTAAGAAAATTTTGTGTGTGTTTCTTGCATGGCAGCTCATCTTTTAGCTCATGAGGTAGCTGACCTATGCCTTGGGAAGCCACCTCTTAGGTCTCTTTCTGTTTCTGCAACAATTGGTGAAGCTTTAGCTTCTCTCAAATCTTGTGAAGAAAATTGTATAAGTGTTTGGGATTGTGACCATTTCAAGAATGTTGATTGTATCTGTGTTGGGAAAATTTGTATGGTTGATATAATATGTTTTCTTTGTAAAAAAGAGAATGTGAATTCTCCATCTTTGGCTCTCAAATCACCTGTCACTGCTTTGTTACCTCAAGATTCTGTTCTTGTTAGGCATGTTCAACCATCTACAAGGTATAAAGATTGAATCTTTTTGTCTTGTTGTGTAATGGGGTTCTTTCATTGTGTCAAATTATTGAGTTTTCTTATGTGGGGTTCTTTCAATTGATCTTTTTTAGCTCTTAGTTTTGTTTTTTTGTGTTGAGTTTCTCCATCTACAAGGTAAAAAGATTGAGTCTTTTTTGTGTTGTAGTGTAATGAGGTTCTTTCATTGTGTCAAATTCTTGAATTTTGCTTAGTTTTCTTATGTGGGGTTCTTTCAATTGATCTTGTTTAGCTCTTAGCTTCATTTTTTGTTGAGTTTCTCCATCTACAAGGTATAAAGATTGAATCTTTTTGTCTTGTTGTGTAATGGGGTTCTTCCATTGTGTCAAATTCTTGAATTTTGCTTAGTTTTCTTATGTGGGGTTCTTTCAATTAATCTTGTTTAGCTCTTAGCTTCATTTTTTGTTGAGTTTCTCCATCTACAAGGTAAAAAAATGAGTCTTTTTACATTTTTGTGCAATGTTTGTTAATGGTTTATGTGGGGTTTTTCCATTGTGTCAAAATCTTGAATTTTGCTTAGTTTCCTTATATGGGGTTCTTTCAATTGATCTTGTTTGGATTTTAGCTTCATTTGTTCTCTTGAATTTCTCCCTCTACAAGGTGAAAAGATTGAGTCTTTTTATCTTCTATTGATTTGTAGAATGGTAGATTGTTGTTATCTTCATGAAAGGTATTATCTTTTGGAGATGAGTGCAATGTTTGTTAATAGGAATTGTCTTCCATTGTATCAAATTCTTGAATTTTTCTTATGTGGGGTTCTTTCAATTCTTGAAGATTTTGGATGTAGAGGATTCAAAGATCTAAACTTTTAGAATTGAGCATCAAAATTTCCCCTTTTTATTGTGTTGTTATCTTCATAAAGGTTAAATCTTTGGAGATTTAGTGCAATGTTTGTTAATGGAAGTGTCAATTCTTGAATTTCCTATGTTGAGTTCTTTATATTGTTATTGTTTGGCTCTTAGCTTCATTTACTCTCTTGAATTTCTCCACCTCAGATATCAATTTGAAGAGTCTGAGTGTTGAGGAATCAAAGATCCAAGAATTTGTAAGTAATAGAAGTGTCTCTCATTGTGTCTATTTCTTGATTTTCTTTGTTTTTCTTATGTGGGGTTCTTTTTATTGTTCTTGTTTGACTATATATAACATTCATTCACATTCTTAATTTCTAGAAGAATTTGTACTTAATTTCTTAAATATGTCTCACATTTGTAGAATTCTTGATAGATTGTTGATTATAGAGAGATTTGCTTTCAAAATTGATAAATACCACATTTCTTAATTTGGTTTTGTAGTATCCTAATTATGTATTTGTTTTTCTCCTTTTGTAGCTTACTAGAAGCTATTGATCTCATCCTACAAGGAGCTCAAAACCTTGTGGTTCCTATAGCGACTAGATTTAGTGGTAGCTCAAGAAGGAAATTGCTGCAGAAATCTTCATCAACAAGGGGTTGTACTCTCCACAATGACCGCGAATTCTGTTGGCTAACTCAAGAAGATGTTATTAGATATTTCCTTAGCTCAATTGGTTTATTTTCACCCCTTCCAACAGCTTCAATCGACGCCCTTGGTATCATTAGCACGGAATTTTTATCCATCGGGTATCACTCGAGTGCATCATTGGCTACTGAGGCCATTTCTCGATCCCTCGTGGATCAGACATCCGTGGCGATTGTAGATGAAGATGGTGCCTTGATAGGGGAGATCTCTCCTTTCACTCTCGCTTGTTGTGGTGAGACTGTGGCTGCAGCCATCACGACCCTCACAGCCGGTGAACTCCTGGCCTACATTGATTGTGGAGGGCCACCGGAGGATATTGTGAGGGTCGTGAAGGAGAGATTGAAGGAAAGGAATCTTGAAGGAATGTTGGAGGAATTCGAGATTGATCCCTCGGATATCTCGTCTAACTCATCGTTGTCCGATGAGGAATTGCCTTCCCCTACCTCCTCGAGGTCATCAGGGGGAAGGTACAATAAGTCTAGTAGCTATTCCGCGAGGATGGTTAGGAGGGCAGAGGCGATAGTGTGTTATCCGGGAAGCTCTCTCGTGGCCGTGATGGTTCAAGCGATCGCGCATCGCGTAAACTATGTGTGGGTGATTGAAGAGGATTGTAGTGTTGTGGGGATTGTGACATTTGCTAACATGTTAGAAGTTTTTAGAGATCAATTGGAGTCAATGATGTTGGGACATTTTGATTAATAGTTCTTCATAAATCTTTTATGATGAGGCAAGTATGATCTTGTGAATATGAGAATGTACTTCTCTTTTTCTTTTTTTTTGGCCACTTGTTTTTTAACTTTGTGTTCATTGTATCTTTGTAAAAATTTGGTACTTTTTTGTTTGATTTCACTATTTTTGTATCAATATTCTGTTTTAGGAATATAAAAGTATTGTTTTTTTGAGTTTTGTGTTCATTGTAACTTTGTGAAATTGGTACTTTTTGAGTTTGGGAATATAAAATACTATTGCTTTTTTTTTGTAGTACTATGTATTAGGTGTATAAAGAGCAAGAGATGTGGACATGTAGCAATAAATATAGGAACCCTACATCAGCATATCTTTGGGGGTTGGGGGTGGGTGGGTCATCATCTTAATGTCTCTGTCTGTCTGTTATTAGGACAAAGAGATACTTCCTTTGATTTGTGTGTTCAGTTTGATTTTACACGGAGTTTGAGAAAAAAAAATAAAAAATTGTAGTTTTAAATTAAAAAAATTAGTATAATGTAATAAAATATCTTTTAATTTTGTGATTTTAAGGTTTGAAACATGTCACGAGAAAGTTGAAATTAAATAGTTATCAAAAAAGATTTTTTAGTGAACTTAAAAAAGTGGATAAGACAATCAAATTAAAACGAAGGAAGTTCATAATTATCTGATATTCGAAATTTAGTATTTACGTCCCCTCAATCGGGAATTTCTTATTGAAGAATTAACTTAAATACTTGTTTGCCTATCATTTAAATTAAAAAATACTCTACGAATATATATATATATATATAGAGAGAGAGAGAAAAAATAAACAAAGAATTCGACTAACTATTTATTTATAAAGATCCTTTCCTTATTTCCAAATCTCGAACTTGAAATTTTTAACTAAAATTTTAATTAAGAGTGAAGTGATTTCATCGTCCATCCCACCAAATCCTTTGATAATGGACAAGAATTAATAAACAATAAGTTAAACACATCTATAGGGGGTTAATTAATTATTAAGTGCAAGTAGGAATTTCTTAATTGAGCATTTTTCTACATTGATAGAGAAATATTTACTTTATTCAATTCTTGAAAAGTGATCTAAAAAGTGAAAAGTGCATGAATATTTTGTTATCTTTCAATGTCATTAACATCATTTTCACTTAATTGGTTTACATTAAGAAAGAAAACAACTTTATTAATTAATCTTGAGATTGTCTCTTCAAAAATTCTTTGTCTCTTCAAAAATTCTATGGACTTCCAATTCTATAGATAATTATGAGGTGATAAATTTGTACCTATTTAATTATTTATGTGCCAATGTTGCAAAATATTTAAGTCAGGCTTAACAACATAGTCAATCTTTTAAATTTATTTGCATATATTATTTAATTATTCGAACTAAGTTATGTTCCAATTGAACACGTCAATTTCGAATACAAGATTCTAATCTATACTCGTATTTTCATTCATTTATCATATAGTTAAGCTAATCTCATAAAATATGTCTTCTCCTTTAATTATACGGATCAATCTTAAATAGGAAATATTTAGGCGGACGCATTTAATTAAATGAAATGCTATATTTTAAGTGGTTTAAAGATAAGATTTGATATGTTGGCACTTTTTCCCTTTTTTGAAAGCTTTGGTGTATATGGACCATAGATCCAACGCATCATTGTTTGTAATTTATTAGAAGTATACTTTTCTATTTTAAATATTAGTCCTTTTATATAAACATTTTATCTCAAAATATTTTATCTTTTAGAAGTAAAAAAAGTACAAGTGTACTGTTAAACATAACGTGGAATTACACCACAATGTTACCAAACAAAAACTAACATCAAATCAAAATCATAATTAGTTAGATCAAAGAATTAATTAAGAATAAAAAGTGTAATTATGTTAATTTTAATTAGTCTTAAAGTGTTTCTCTTCTCAAAATAATTTATAATTTTAAAAATATAATAGGTTCAATGCAAAAATTCTTGTGATATGAACATATAATAAAATTTAAATCTTAAATCTATTTTTATTTATGAAAAAATAAATGGTATATTAAACGAATACTTTTATACTAAAGTTAGAATATATACATTATATTTTTTATAAATAAAATAAAATCTTTAATTAAACAATAAATCAAATTAATTTTGGGCCCACTGATTATATTATGTGTCTTTAAGAAATACTCCCCTTTTTATTTACTTAAAAAGGGATAATTAATACTTCCTCTGTCCCTTTTTAGTTGTCCACTTTAGAAATGGCACACAGATTAAGGCAACAATGATTAGCATAGTGAAGTTACAATTTTACCCTTATGACAACTTTTCACTTCAAAATTACAACCACTTATTTGAATTCAAGTGAAATAAATTGGAGGGAAACAAGATACACTTTTACAATTTTCAAGAAGTGTAAATAAGGGTATAATAGGAAAAAATTTGTTGTCCTTTCTTGATTTGTCAAAATGGACAACTAAATAGGGACAGCTAAAAAAGGAAATATGGACAAGTAAATAGGGACGGAGGGAGTATGTTACACTTTTCTTAGTTCCTCTTCACGCCTTACATGCTTAAAGCAATAAATAATTATGTCTTTGCTTTTTGTAAAGGCATATGATTAGCTCAACCTTAAACTATATTTATACTTTTCTCAAAAGTTGTGACACTTTTTAAATTAATAGTACAAACTTTATTATTAAAGATTAATTTTTAAATTTGTCTCAACTTATACAAAGGGGTGAAATTTTAATTCTCTTTAGGGGTTTGATAAAAGTATGTAGTGTTAGTCAAATAAATACTATTAATTTCAGAATTCATAAATTTAAAATTATAATTTGTCACTATCAATAGTTAAGAAATTAAATCTAAGAACCTTGAAATTGAATTTTCTTAAACCTATTATCTCCACCTATTCATAAAAATAAATATTTACGTGATAAAATCAAATCTATTAAACTTAAAATTTTCCCCAAAAACTAAAGAACAGGAAAAACCATGATAGCTTTCACTTAGGGCCAAATAAGGGTGAAGGGGTTCAAATCGAAAAATTATATTATATAAATATATTCATTTTTTTAATTCTATATTTATTCTCTCTTAATAAAAACTCTTTACTCCCTATTTGCTTTCACCCAGTTGGTACATGACTAGCCCACTAATTTATTAATTATTAGTGGCTGTTACTGAAACTTGGAATAGGGATTAGTGTCTTGCTTTGTATAATAGTTAATTAGGTCAATTATATTATAATAATATATAAGAAGCAAATCAATAATATGGTTTAATTAAAGCAAGATTTGACATTCTGTCTTATTGAAACTTTTCAGAGAGATGCACATAAAGATGAATAATTAATAAATGAACTTCCAATAAAATTGGCTTCCCTTTGGATATGCAATATAAAATTCTAATATCGAATTAAATTGCTTTGAAACTAAAATTTTGTTTAAAGATGTAATTTAAATATTTTAAGTTAGTTTTGTCACGAACATGAAAATTCCATGTGAAAACTATTAAAAAAAATCAAATTTCTTATACAATCTTACCAATTGACCAAATCATAATACATAAACAAGATATTGAATATCATAAGGCATCGTATAGATAGATATCATATATCTATGTTCATTTTATAAATAAGTGTTTACGATTAGAAACTTCTAAATACACATAATTTTATAAAGATCAGCTATACAACACTAACAGTAATTAGTTATTCTTTAATATAATCCTTGCATATGATGCATACAGTCTCTTCACATTGAGCATGAATTTCTTTTTTTATAAAATTTAAAATAATGAATCTTTTTTAAATAAAATATGAACTTATGGATCAAATTTTATACTTGTAAGAAATTAACATCATGATTTGAAATCTCCAATCATATTTTTTTTTTTTGAAAAATTTGAGATTAAAAATTATGATTATGAATTACATATCCAAACATTTATTTGAAATCATAATTTTAATTCATGACTTTATATTGCATATCCAAATACAAATGTAATCTCCTTCTTTGCCATGCTTTTTGAAAAAATATATATTTTCCCTATGATTATCTGTATGTATAAGACTTTAGTGGTAGGTAATATTTTGACTTTGGTAGATGTTTTAAGAGATTTGCAAAAAAAAATGTGGTGCAATAATAATTACTTAATTCTAAATTACAAGTTTTAAATTTAAGCTTGAAATATAAAATCGTCTTTAATAAAATATGTTTCATATTATAAAATAAGATTTTAATTAATCCGACTTCAAAATAAATATCGAATTAAAAACAATCACAAAAATATTTAAGGATACTACTAAAAGTTATGTTTCTTGGCCCTAAAAACTTCAAAAAAGTGATGTTGATCATGTAGAGATAATGTATCGTTTATTTGGTCATTATTAATGGATTCAGTGTGAGCTCAAACGTAATCAATGTCATATTTTGAAAAATTCATCTACTAATACACACAAAAAATTGAGATAATCCTGACTTTCCGTTTCATGACCTTGAAACTCACAAAAGGTGATGTCAGTCTTGTCTAAGCAATGAATATCGATCATTTGACGTTATGAATGAACCCACAAAATTTGAAGTGAAACGAAATCAGTCAGCTATATTTCATAAAATTCACGTCAATGCTCTTCCATTCTGAATATAAAGTCACTTTTGATGTAAAAAATATATTTTATCCTCCAAAATAAAATTTTCAAATATAAATTAAAATTAGTCAAACTCTAAAACAAATCTCAAAAAATAAGGAAAAACAAAAAAAAAAGTGTTTAAGAGATTAGTTAAGATTTGACTATCTATTAATTTACATTTTAGCAGTCTTCAAATGAGGTAATCTCTCTTGGGATTTGTGCATATGGGTAAGCACTGAGTTGTTGGTACCAGGAGATCATTTGTGATATGATTGTGATTCTGAAATAAGTAACTTTTGGATTAAAATTGTGTACATTATTTTTCTTCACGTGAGTTTTTAATATTATGGATCTTATCATAATTTTCTTTACGTGAATTTTCAATATTATGAATCTTATCATAATTTGGACTTTCAAATACATATATATGGCACATGTATATCGAATACACTGTATTTAAGTGAATTCACATGTATTTGACTTTCCTGCTCGCCTCTATTCCTATGTATTAGTATTTTAGAGTATATCTGATATCCCAAATGCATGTATCTGGAATATATAGACTTTATTGCTCGCCTCCCTCCTTTTCTCACTCACCTCTCTCCCTACTTCAATGTAACTAGTGCAAAAATACATATATCTAAGAGTATTTGACTCATATTAATTAATAAGACAATATATAATTATTTCAAACTTCATATACAAATAGGTACTTACTGTTTAACTTATTCAGCGAGACTTGGGTAGATGGGAAAAAAATCAGCTGGTGTTTTGTTTTTTTGATGAAATTTAAACTTTGATTTTCGTTAATTAAAAGGCCAGCTCACTCTGTGATCTTCCTGTCTTCCACAGTTGTAGTGGAAGGTTCAAATTAACCCCATCACCTCGTAATATAAATTTCGATCTCCAAAGTTTACATCCACTTCATTGATCAGTAAATCAGGCTTTACAACATGAAACAACAGAGATGACATGAGTATAATTTGGCATTCATACAAACCAATATGGTTACTTGTTCAGTTTGTACATTTGGTCATTCTCAAATTACAACAATAAAATATGGGAAACACAACAACAATTGTACATTCAAAGTACACCTCAAACAAAGGATGATATGTCTCAAAAAAGTGGTAAAAGTACAAATTTCACATACAAATTTCAAATAAATAATCATACACCCACAGGCCTCATTCAGGAATCAAGATTCAAACAGGCTAATGCTCTACAATTCTCTCCTTTAGGTAATTCAAAACGCCTTTTGTTCCTCGATCCAAAATGGCCCTTCGAATGCTATGAGGTTTAAAAGGGAAAAAATGATCAATACTTGAAGAATAAATTTTCTTAATATGATGATAATATTGGACTAATTGCAATATGACCAAGTAGTTAACCAAGTAAGTTAAGAATAATGAGGTTTTCGATTTAATTCACAATGAGTATAAAATACTTTTCGTGACAAAGTTATATGATATCTATACTTGTCAGAGACCCGGACACCACATTTATTTTTAAGAGTGAATTCATTATTGAATAAAGGGAAAAGGCTCAAACATGTCATCGAACTTTGACAAAAGGTTCATCTATGTCACCTGCTAAAAGTTTTCCTTATCTATGCCAGTTCCGTTTGAGAAAAGACTCATTCATGTCATTATTTGTTAACTGAAATAGCATAAATGAGCCAAACTTTTTAATTGATGACATAGATGAATTTTTTATCAAAGTTCAATAGCATATATGAACCTTTTATCAAACTTTTAATGGATAACATACATAAGCCTTTTATCAAAGTTTAATAACATATTTAAATTTTTTCCCTCCAATAAAATGAGGATAAACATGAAAGGCAAAGAAAACACACAACAAAGTTAAACATGAGCAGAAAAGTTTTATAGAGAATGAAGTTGACATGGAAAGAAATATACTTTCATACTGACACTCAGACTCCACTGAAGCGGTTGATGGGAATATGCAGGACCGTATTTTTGTCTGTTTGCTTTCTTATTTCGGTATTAATTGTCATACTAGACCGACTCAGTTTACGTGTTCAAACGGGTCATTTGGAAGTGTATCTATTTTGGAGTGGCATTTAATTGTTACCTCTACCATTGATAGTTTTTAATTTTTGTTCTTCATGAAGTAATAAAAAAATGGTTGAAAATATTATATATTATATATATAAAAGAAAAATACAAGTTAAAAGTTTATATTATCATATCATAATATAATATTATTGGCTAAGTTCTATAGAACTTATATATTAGGGGCAGTTTAATTCATAATCGACAAAGGAATAAGTTTAGTTTCAGAATGTTAAGTCTTTAGAAGTTCATAACCTACAAGTTATGCATCACAAGACATACTTAATTCCTACCGAACTTGTGCTCAATAAAGGCATAAGTTCAGTTTGTTAAGTCTTTAGAAGTTCATAACCTACCAGTTATGCATCACAAGACATAACTTAATTTCTACAAAATTTATACTCAATAAAGGCATAAGTTTAGTTTCAGAACTCACTTATTTCTAAATTTATGTCTTGTAAATTAGATATTACACAATTTATGTCGAACAAGACAAGAGTTCTCTAAACTTATGCCTTAGGGAAATTAGATCACAGTTAAGAATACTTTGATCCATAAATTTTCATTAAAAAATGCAAACTGAAGCAAAAATAAAAAACTTTAATTCAAATAGAAGACCGAATAACCAAAAGAAAAACTAAAAGGAATTAGATTCACCTTCTGAGCGGGTTACCCTCCAGTTTTAACACCTGCAGACTAGGTTCAAGCAAACCCTACAAAACCATTTGTTTGAAAAAGTTAGTACATTATAACACCATCAAATTTAAAAAACATGCAGATAAGATCTGTTAGAATTGGGGCATGCATGTCCAGACCAGAAATAACAGCACCATTGGTTTCTTCACTAGTTACCTACAATAGTGGCATTCGGGCCATGCGTAAAATACTAGGATGTGTTTTTGACAATTAGGCCACACCTTTGGTGCTAAATGTACTATAACTTCGGGATTTTGATTGATAAAATACTTGCGAATCAGGAATTTCATAATGTAGATTCAGATAAAACCTTGGTTATAAAGAAATAAGGCTTACAAAAATGAATATTGTGCTAAATCTTTATCTCAGTATGCATATAGCAAGATACTTCAAAAGGCTTACAAGTTGTCTATTGACTAAAATTATAACTTCTTCAGTTGCAAATCTTAGACTTACCAATTCTGGTGGAAGTGAAGAAATATTATTGTCTGATAAGTCCAGTTCAGTGAGAGATGCCAAGTTTTCGATGCCCTGTAGACAAATGATACCATATATTAAACCAAGGTTTCAGTAGGATACATAAATCTGTTTGCTAATAAAAATACAAATTTACCTGTGGAATTGATTGAAGTGAATTTTGGCTCAAATCAAGAATTCGTAACTGCTTTAAGTTGATTATATCACTTGGGAAAACAGATATTCGCATCCTTCTGTTCAACCAAGTAGCAAACATATGTCAAGCCTAAAATTTAAAAAGTACCATCATTATGAGTATTGTTAACAGACCTCAGATAAAGCTCTTGCAACTCTGGTAGGCAAGAAAATGCAGGATGCTCTGGTAAAGAACCAATATTGCCACTCAGATCCAGAACCTGAAGCTTGGATACAGCTTGAAAGGCGGAGGATGGTATCTATAATCATGGGAAAAAGAAGAATTAAAACAATCTGACATAGAAAATATGATAAAAAGGAAAAAATGGAAAAAGACTAGAACTTTCTACATGTAATTGTTTTTGCTGACAAAATTGATGATAGTTTTCGCTACTAACCCCTTCCCATATTTTCAGGTGGTGACAAACTTAATGGTGTTTTCTCCACTGGGCATCTATGAATTTAGTCATTTAGCCCTTAACATATGACAGTCATATTTAGTCTAGAGAGTTCTATACCCCAATCAACAGACTACTTCTTCCCCTATTTAACGAGACACTTCCCCACTATGAGATGCTTATAAATTAAACAAGGAGCAAATTCATCACTCACAAATTGTCAAGAAACCAAATTTCACCCATTCAATGCTTTTCTCTACCAGAAACAATCAAACAAACTTCTTAATCCCATATGCAAGTTCACAAATTCTTTCCCATAAATAGGTTGTTAGAAGTCATCTTACCAGCCTATTTTCCCATAAATTGAATGTGTGAGATCATTAAGCTTTGAACAACTACTACATTTAAACATTCATGATGTCAGAACTTATCCTCTACTTTCCACCTGATAAGTTGTTTCTTGCTTCCTCTTTCTTATAATGTTAACCACCATAGCATATGGATAACATATTATAGACTAGGCTGTTAGTCATAGTATTAACCATAAAGTTTCCATGGTATAATGATTCATTCTCTAGAGCAGCAAGAAGTAGTGCAAATAAGAAGACAAGACAACTTATTCCCCCACCACCCCACAACAACATAACCAGTGTAGTCCCACAAGTGGATAGAAGTTCCTAATCCATCTCTCATAGGGCTGCTCTTCTGGGAAGGCCATCAATACTCAAGCACATTGATGATTTTTTTAAGGATTGTACTACCACATATAGCATTGCCTCGAAACTGCTCTTTCTAATGTACAAAATCTAATTTCAAGCCAAGTCTTTCTTTTTCTATTTCAATAATATTTACAAGGTTGAATTCCCCCATAAAAGCATTGAAGAACTTCATAAGACAAAACGGTGGAAAGCTCTATTAAAGAGTAGCCAGTTTATGACCATTATCTCATCATCCCTTTTCACTCCATATCGTATGTGACTCATTTATTAGTCTTCCTCTATAAGGCCTATCTAACTGGGAACATCAACAAATCTTCTGTTAATAGCACAGGACCGACCCGAAGTCATTTACCTGTCGGAGGGGATTATTGTCTAGCTTCAAACATGTAAGTGCAGGAAGAGATGTTAAGACTGAACCAGGCCAATCTTTTATCTTGTTTTTAGATAAAATAAGAGCCTGCACAATTAAACAGACAAGTGATTAGCAACAGGCAAGTCAATCCAACCAACCAACCTAAATATTTTATTTTTTCATGATATTATGGCAAACTAAATAAGCATGTCCTAGCAAGTGAGAACTCCCAAAAGTTAAATTCGCTCTTTTTATCTTTTCATGGAGCAAAGGTCTATAACCTGCCATAAACAAGAATAAATCATGTAGAAATCCAGAAGATATGTGGGTTAAAGAGGGAGCTTTAAGTGATATCTTCTGTAACAATAATGATTTGACCTTCATTTTTCTCTTTTTCCTTTGTCAATCAGGCTTGATCACCCTTTCAATGCAAACATAAGGGAACAGGAAAATAAATTGTTTTACCTCCAAGGAAATACAAGAGGAAAGTTCAAGAGGAAGTTCTTCGATTGAATTCCCTGAAAGATCACATTTTGAGATGTCATTCGACTTCCAGACATCTGAAGGGACAGCAGTCAAACCAAGTCCTCCTAAAGAAAGCTCCTGCAAATACAACTATTCATGATGATACGGTCACCAGACAGGGAGAAGAAACAAATGGACTTTCCTATAGAATGTAGCATTACATGCAAAGGCACTTAGCATTCATTGCAGTTACCAAATTAAATTATTTTTAGACTATAGAGAAATACTAAACATCTTCGACTATCAAGTTCTGGCTTCAGGGTACAACACAAGCTTTTTGCACACTTTTGTTTCTAGCAGGCCTCTGAAAACAAGCTTCTTGTCAGTTGTCCCTTGAACTAACAGAGGATTTTAATAGAAACTATATTGAAAAGCTAGACATTAGAGGTCATAATATGAAATTTAACAAAAACGTAAGCTCTATAATTTGAAATGCCCCACTGCGCAAATATTTTGGCTTTAAATGAAAAGAAGTTTGTAATAGTAACTAAACTGTTATTAATCTCAGAGTTATTGCTATATCGCACTTCTGCTGCCGCTGGTCCATTGAAAAGTATTAGAAATGAATGGACTGGAATTTACCCAGACCTGTATTTCCAGACTCATCAACTTGGATATGTAGACTACAAAAATCACCAATTGACGACACTTTGGAAGCAAATTTTATAGTAAGATTTAACTTTATTCATCTCCATTGGTGGTCTAACATCCAGCAGAATAAATAGATTTTTCTGGCATGAGGACTGGGGATTTTACAACTATAAAGTTAGTGAATAACCTTTGAAGATAGGGACAACCTAGCTGCCTTGGCAACAACATCCTCTTTCCCGGGTGTAGAAGTTGCAGACTCTACATTTAGAGTAGTTGAATCAAGAAAACAAAAAATAGAAAGAACACCATTATTGAGCAATAACACCATCTTACCTTCGTCAGTTGGAAGTCTACTTCGAAGAAATCTTAATAGAGCAGGTGTAGGTCCGTTTACCAAAGAACTGGAGAAATTTTTCAAGTTAAAAGGAATTTTGTATAAATTCAAGTACCGAGAAAACAAACAAAAGTACAATAAATGTGCCAAGATCTAATTTCAACCTCCGAAGTGTCCTAATTGGGTTGCCAACGAGCAGAAGCTTCCGCAAAGTTGTCATTAAGCCTAAGTTATGAAGTTGTAACCAAGATTAGCTCGTATTAAAATAATATGTAATAATAAAATAACACTATATTCTCTTGCACTCCTAAGAAAAAGCACCAAGAAATAAAAGGATACAGCAAAAAAAATCATTTATGCTGGAACTATAACAAAAGTTACACTTGCCTATCAAAAAGAAAAAGGACAGCAAAAATGACTGTGAGAACCAGAATACCAATGACCCAAAGTCAGACATAGCTAACCCAAATACACTATTATTAATGAATTTAATAAAACGCAGGAAGTGAGCCTCAGCCTACCAATATCTGGAGGCAATCCAGACAATGAATTGTTTGATAAGTCCAGCATTGAAAGTTGCAATTTACATGCCTCCGCCGGGTACTCCTTCAACTGCAGACGAGAATAAACAACTTATTTCAACTGGAGAGTCAGTTGACAAAATGATTTCACCAAGAGGAAACTGGTTAACACTATAGACCAAGTTACAACATCTGATTTTCAGGGCACTGTTATATCTTCAGAAAAAACAATTCAATGAAACATTTTCGCATAATTATGAGAATCTCCTAGTGATTTTCTTTTGATAACCAGAAACCTTCGAGGCCAATGGCACACAGCTTGAAACTCAGTGGATAATGGACCCATCCATGAACCCTTCTCCATTTATATACTAAGAGCATCTCCTAAAGAATTGAAGATGAAGAATAAGTATTCACCTGGTTTGAGTGGAGATCAAATATCCCCAACCTATTAAGTGCGCCTATCTCCACAGGTAATGAAGTAAGTGCATTATTCCTGTCAAAGTGGATAAACAAAAGAATGGGGCCGCGGTGGATAGGGAAAATGTGAATGTAACGAAATAGAATAATTTTAAGCCTCTCAAAACCAAAGGAAACACAAGCATCAATGACAGATATACCCGATATAAAACTCCAAAAGAGATGAGCAATCCTTTATTGAGGATGGGATCAATGAAATTCCTACCAAAGTTTAAATAAAGCGAGGAAACCAGGTCATGTTAACTAATAAAAGATACACAATGCAAATTTTAGCATTATTTCAAGTGTTGCCACAACCACGAAAGAAGCTTGATGTACTCACTGTTCTGATGAAGGTCGAGGCGAATCAAGCGTGAAAGGCTTCCTATATTTTCTGGAATGCTATTGAGCAAATTTTTTGCTGTAGAAGTTAATGTGAGGTAAATCCAGTTCCTTATTAAGAGTCAATTGACAGTACAGAGAAAATGGAATATTCAGAGTTTTTACATGCATTGAGTTCAGTAAGCATTCTGCAAGATGCAATCAAACTCTCAGGTAGGGTAGTTAACTTGTTTCCCTGGCATGAATATAACAAAATGTGAATTGTCAAGCATGACTTTCTGAGTGCAAAACTATAAGAAATCATCAAGCAGTAGTAAGACAATCAGGTTTTAGTACCTCGACATCCAACTTTGTTAATTTTGAACACTTCGCTAGATCTGCTGGCAAACTGGAAATGCTATTGTTCGATGCCTGATTGAAGGAACAGACAGAAGGAAAAAAACAAACTGGTATGAACAAATGGAGGAGAGAATTGGAGAATATTCGATAGTTGATGTTTTGATTAACATAAGAAAAGGTTGCTTCTTCGAGTCTCAACAAGTCTTCATGCTAATAAGACTTTTAAATGTACTAAACTCCCTCAATGAATCCTCTTCAATAATGAGAATAATTAGTATTTTTTAGGAGTCCACCTAAATGAGCTTCATAAAGCATAGTCGGTCAAAGTCCAGAAAAAGGAATATGATTGCAATAGGATAACAGCTAGTGCAAAATTAGTCTAGATACTAGTATTCCTCTAAATTGAACCTGAATAGAACAAAATGGATATAGAGGATTCGTCTGGCTGACCCCAACTAATTTCAGATTAGACTTAGTTGATTGATTGATGTTGGGAAAAATGTTATTCAACTTATAGACCATTTTGGACGAACAGGTGCAGCACAATTGGATATGGGTCAACAAACTAATTACTTTCTATCTTACGATCACCACATTAAGAAACAAGCTCAAAGATTCATAACAAGGGTTTTTTGAAAAGCATTTGAGCTTATTGTGCATGTGACATTCTGTCATGAAGTGAATCTTCAATTTCCTGCACTCTTCATTGAATATCATCCCGTAAAATACTCAAATATTTGTCTATTACATGAAGAAATGGTCTGGATTATAAATGTGGAATGTGATGATCTCTTATTATCACAATAAAATGCATCCTCCTTTGCAAGGAAGAAAAAGAAGTGCCCTTCAAAATTGTTCACCATCTCATAGCTTTCCATAATATCATGTCAAAAGACCAATTATAATTTGAAAAGTGAACTTAAAATCATTTATCTTAGAATGACTAGGTATTTATGAAATACCAAGTCTTTCCAAGAGGTTATCGTTTGTATATATGGTTGCTCTTAATGTCTCTACGTTTTCGTATATTACTTGTATATGAGGATTTCCTCAACATTAATAAAATTATTTACCATTACTCGTGCCCACATGCTGCAAGATCGAGTTTTACTTGCTCAACGAATTTTACCTTATTAGTTATTACCAAATTACACTTACAGTAAGATGCATACCACATTGATTAAACGTTTTTGAAATTCGAAGATCAACATTCACTTATGGGGTTAAAAGGTCAAAATGTTACTTTTTCCTGTAGCAATTCTCATGTTAATCATGTGAATATTAGAAAAGTATCTCCTTGTAAGTAGGACATCAGATAGACATTTTCACAGATGCCATTCTAAAAGTAGACATTCAAAATTTAAGGTAGCGAATAATTCACTAAGATATGCCAGATAACTGCTGTCTAGCGTCTAAATATCAAGAAAAACAGTTCAGCATTTTAATCAGAACCATCTTTTCTTAATGTAGTAACATATCATCAGAAAGATGAGGTGCTACCTTGAGGTCTGATAACTCCACACATCTTCCAAGGGAGTTAGGGAGATCATTTAGTTGGTTGTTTGAACAATCAAGCCTGGAGTCAGTACACAGATATTTAATAAGCTGGTAGTGTGTCAAATGTTATTTAATACAGTGGTGAAATGATCAAACCTACTTGACTAGAGAAGCTGCTGTTCCGATCTCTTCTGGAATGTTCACTATCAAGTTAAATGATACATCTAACGACTTCAGCATATGAAGCCTAGCAGAATAAAAGAGAAGTCATTAAATCTCTGGATCAGCTTTCATGTAAGATGCTAAAAAAGAACCAGTATAAAGTATTTCAAGATTGAAGAGGTAAAAAGGACATACTCTCCAATAGCAGCTGGAAGATGGGTTAGCTTGTTGTGACTAACATTTAACACTGACAGTAGAGGTAAATTTCGAATGTCTTCCTGCAATGTTTCTATGTCATTATGAGCCAAAATCAGCTTCTGTAGCTCCACGGCCTAAACATAGTTAAAGGCATAAATTTGCATTAGCAATTCTCAAGGAAATAAACCAAGTGCCTAATGAACTAAAAAGTATTACTAACGAGAAACTCATATACCTCCCACCACTTCTCATCCTCACTGGCTGCATCCAAACTTTTGTATACGTCAATGGGCACCTCACTGTACATGAAGAAGCAAATCATTTTTCCTACTTTCTCTTATTGATCCAAATCAACCATTTACTATTTCTGTTACTAACAAGCGTTAAGATACTACATCTTGAATTTATTATCTTAAAGGCAGGTGCACTAGTCGTTCAATCACCTTGCTGACACATATATAAACAGAGAAAAGAAGCGTGAAATGTCTTGGCATAATGTAAGTATCAAATACCAACATTTAACCTGTCATATGTACAAGATACTGCTCCCTTTGTTCCATTATTTATTTTACCACATTGACTTATTAGACATTCCTAAACATTGTCCAATCCAATAATGAATATATTATAACCTGGCTTTCCATTGTTACCTAAACATAAAATGTCATCGCACCAGTGTTTTGAGATTCTCTTATTCTGCATCATATCTTGTTACAGTCACTATGTTTATATTGTTTTCATAGAAGGGAGTGTAAAACTACTTACTCTTTGAGAAGTAACAAGAAACAACTAAACAGGGGTTTAATTGAAAATTGATTATCTTTAATTTCAGACATATATCAGTCCGTGTTCCCTTTTCTTGACTTTCAAAGATAAAAAATACTATGGTATGGAGAATATTGAATTGAATTATGGTATGGAGAACATAGAATTTATAATCCCATATCCAACTGTATTGCTTTTGTCCCCAGAGAGAACATGCTGGGCTCTCTAATAGTGCAACAGAATGGGGCGGATAGACTGTACAGCTTAGATCGGCTAAGATGGAATTGAACTGTCTTTGATTCAGTGAATCCTTCCCGATTTATGTTTCTGCCCCCGAGGAAAACATTGTAATCGTTAAATGTTTGATTCCCCTATCGAACTGAATTAGGAATCAATAGAATGGAACTTTCAGAATGTTGTATGAGCATATCCTAGTATCTGTAGTCATTTCACTGACCATATGGTAAGCTGATAAGGGTTAGCCTTCTAAAGTTAAGACAAACAGTGGTATCTGGATCCATGGAGGAGTTGTATTTTAGCTTTATATGTAATTCAAAGTGATTAAAGTTTGAAACTACCGAAGCCAGTATTTCTGCTTTTGTACCAACTACCAACAGATGATTTAAGGTTAATTACTAGACTATGCCAACAAAACTAGGAAACCTCTCATCTGAACTTGAACAAAGTACATTAACTTAAGGAAATCGAAGAGATCAGTAATCCTTATGACAATGCATCAGAATAGAATGCATGACTATAAGACGATTCAAACCATCCCTTTATCCAAAAGGGGGGAGGAGGGAGGATGATCAATCTCATTGTCCACCAAAATATGCAATCCCCTCCACCCTTAATGATCTATCTACAAGTAATAATGTGCTTACAGAATAAAAGTGACGTCCTTCAACTAAATCTAGCACAGATACCGCTTTTTTTTTATTAATAGTGCAGAGGAACGGTAGGATTAGAGCCATTAGACAAAAATCTGATTTGGTACAATGGCATATAAAGAAAAAAAATTACATTTTGAATCCAAAAAGAGTATCATCAGTTGCTCGTCATCATTCATGATTGAATTTTTTTTGAAATCAAGCCGCTATCTTTATTTTCTTCGCGTTAACCTCACATTCTCTTCAAAACCAAAGTACCAATAGATAGACTATTTCCAGCTACCACGATATACACCTAGTTGCTTCATTTCCTTCCAGCAGTAATTTCAACAAGAACCAGAGTCCAATATCAATTCATGTGAAACTCTATCTATATTGAATTTATAAAAAAATTCAAAGCTGTGATAAACTTGTTCATCAGAGTATAACTAAGTCTAGAATTGTTAAGGATCTTTATATCCAAGTTACTATTATCCAACTACACATCCATCCACGGTCCTCACTCAACATTATAACAACAACAACAACAAAAACAGATTTTGCAGCTTTAAAATGTTCTAATTTCACTGTTTTATGCACAAAGCTAACAGCAAATTTCCACGAGAACAGAGTTCAATATCAATTCGTGTGTAAACTCTAAATCTATATTGAATTCATGATTATTTTTTTCATTAATTCTGCTAAAATTGCTCAATCAATGTACAACTAACTACAGAATCATCAACGATCTTCATATTGACTCCGATTTTCACAAGTTCAGATAACCAAAAAAAACGATTTCACAATGCGAACACCAAATTGAATCTCCAGTTATGAAGAATAAAATGAACAGATCAACTCAATAAAAAATACAAAAAAATGCGAGAAAAATAGGATAATTAGGTACTTGCCTCAGAGAACGATTCGATAGGTTGAGAGAACCGGAAGTTCTCGCAGCTTTGAGAACTCGATCCATGGAGATTTCTTCTCAATTTTCCATGAATCCAAACTCTAAATCTTACAAGATCTCTTTCTCTTTCGCTCGATTGGTGAAGTTTTACTATTTTTTGGTGCTCGAAAACTTAAAATGGGGAGACTTGGTGCCTGGTGGCATCACATTATTTGTCAATAAGTTTACATGGATATTTCATTATTTTTTTTCGAGTTTTATATCTCAACTATTTGTTACCCTTTTTTTTATATAGTTAAATTATTATCATATAATATATTATATGTGTTTTAATATATAGATATTAATAGTACGAGGAAAGGTTTTATTATATAAATAAGAATAGTTGAAATAGGATAACTGATACTAGAAATAGTTACAATTTGGATAAAAATCGATTCAAATAAAAAAATCAAACTAAATTGATTAAATAAACTGATCATTCATATATACTTACTCCTATATATTAGAAGAGGTAGTTTGTTGTGTCAAAGCACGCAGCACATCAACATTTGCTTTGGTAACTAAGGGCACCTTCGTCATTTAAGTATAAAAGCAAACCATGATTGGTTTGAAAAAAAATACTAATTGGTTATAACTATTGTTATCATCTTTTGACAATTCTGACCAAATTAACCCTTATTACCATCAATCCCAAATTGATGTTTTTGAGTTGCTTTTTCATTCTCTCTTTTATCGAAATCATGTTTGTGCAATATAAATTATGACAGAGAAAATAAGATATACTATTTGAAACTTACATAAAAAATACTATAAATTACAATAATTAACAATTTAAAGTATTTCAAAATCATAAAAATATTTGTTCAACTCTCTTAATTTCATTTGTGTCACATAAGTTTGAGACAGATAAAGTAACATACATGCTCTTGTATCTAATAGTACTACAAGTTAAAGTCCAATAAGATTACACATAATATTAGTGAAAGGCCTAGATACACATTTTCTCTTTTATTATATTATATTACTCATATTCTTAAAGGCATTTTAATTATATTTCATATACTAGTGACCATCTTGTTTTCCCTTTTGCATGGGCTTGGGTTGATCCATTATGGTGTTGGGCTTGGGCTGATGATGACGAGGATGATGAGGATGATGATGAGGAGGAGGAGGACGATGATGATGATGATGTTGATTAAGCGGAGAAGGAGAAGGGGAAGGAGAAGGAGAAGGATGATGATGACGATGACGATGATGATGTTTTTTTGGGAAGGTTATATTCGGTGGTGGTAGACATCCATACAAACAACGATATAGTAATGGTTTCTTAGAAAAGTAGAGTTCGGACGGTTCCCATAGAGAAAAGCCCGGTGAACTCATATTTTCTTGTTTTTGGGCTTTCATAGAGCCCGGGATCGGCCCATTGCTAGCATAGCCTAAGTTTAAGAGTAGCAACAAAAGCAATGAGCTTAAGAGGAGAATATTTTGAGTAACCATTATATATAATGATATTTGCTAGTAATTAATGAACTAGTTACTAATGAGTTGATTAAGTGCTTTAATCTTGTATTTATAGCTTTAAAAAAATAGAATTAGTGTATGGAATTAAGCACCATATGCATTGGGCATTATTTTAGTCTAGTATTAAGGTATCATCAATCTTGCATGGATACAAGTCAATATATTTTGTTTTTACTATATATATTTTGTATTAAAAATGCATATTTTAGATATATTTATGTCAATTACATTTAGATATGTTAGGACTTCTAATTAGAGCCTAAACTACACGTATATGAAAGATAAAAGTAATTAAAAAATTATTGTTTGAAATGATTTGAACATATTTTATCATTTGAACATCTAAATTAAAGTATACTAGTGAGTGAATATTATATCGTATGAAAATAATTATCGCAAAACGCATGCAAGAATTCAGAGGCTAAGCCATATTGTAAGTAATGAATTCAGCAAAATTCAATTAGTAATTTCTCTGGTGTGGCCTCGCCTACTTTGCGAAGTAATTGAAATCTCCTACCAACATATATTACCAATAAATAATTATTAAATAGCATTAACTGTGGTTACCATTGAAATGACATAATTGTGTAAATGTTTTTTACACTATCATTGTCATTCAAGTGATATTATAAATATTTTTTTTGAAAGATAAGATTTGAAATTTTAAAAATATGATGTATTTACCTATTATAATAGATGAAAATAGTCTCATTGTTAAAAATTGTCAACACTAAAGATAGTGTATACTTATTATTTAAACTCGATTTAGGTCCTTTTTCTTTGCTTTGGGAAACATAAAATAAGATAAATTGAACCACGTGAATTTTATTGGGAAAATAAATATATGTATCAATTTGCCAAAATGATATGGAGTATAAAGTTGCTTATATACATTTAAGCATTTTAAATAATTTAAACATGGTTTCTAATAAAATCAGTTATAATAAAATAAGTAAAAAATATGGCTAGTGGCACGCCGAAACAAATTAAAATAATTTGTATATGGTATTGGCTGTTGCATGCAACTTTAGAGTGTTATTATTATATTAAATAAATGTATAAAATAACACACATATATATAAAGATACTTTATATACATCGATTTAATCGAAACGGCATATAAACACATAAATTAACATAAGTTATAATGAAATGTAGAGATAGATTCAGCAATTGAAAATGTTGAATGTATCACTATCTTTACTATCATAAACATGTCTTTTAATTACCCATAAAATTTGGAATAAAACTCACTAAAACCTAAAGAAAAAAGTAATTAAAAATTTTTGGATTGTAACTACTAAAATATCAAAAAGAAAAATGGAAAAATATTAAGGAGGAAACTAAAATCAAATAAGCCTACTAAATATTCATATCTCCATCACAAGTCAATCAATGAATTCACTTTATCTTTATTGCTAACGATGTGTATATATATATATATATACATAGTCTATGCAGACTTTTAACCACAATTATATTTTCTGTTTTTTATTTGTGGAGAATAAATTTTATTTTTATTTTCTACTGCCGATTATGAAAACTAAAATTTCTACTTAATTTTCTAATCTAATTTAATACACCATGGCGTAATATATAATTTGTGAAAGCAACTTTAGTGTTTAACTGTTTATTAGTGACTTAATTATTTTTTATCAAACACGTAATGAATTACGTAAATTGGCAATTGAGGAGGTAAGCCCCACTAAAAATTACTCTCATTCGTTATAACTTATAAATTTATAATTTATGTTGTCAACTTTTTATTTTAAAAATATTTCTACATGTGTGAACACTATTTTTTTATTCTTTAAAAAACTATTTTTTACAATTTTCATGAATCTAAATACATTAAACTATTCACGCTTTTAACTTGTGTGGCGGCTGGTTGGGTAATTCTAACACGTAAGAATTTAAATATGTCAGTACCTCTTTATTCTTAATCAAATGTCTGAGTTCGAATATTGAAAATATAATCACCTTTAATACAAAAAACTAATCTGGGGTGGGCATAAATAACCTAAAATTGAAATTATCGAACTAAATTAAAATTTATCGTATCGGACCAAAATTTCAAAGTACAATATTTGATATATTTACTTTAAAAATCACCAATTATCGAAATCAAACTTTTGAAATATCGAATTGAATACCAAACGTCCACTCTAATGAAATGTTTACCGTACATGTAAGTAACATTAATGAGTGATTTGGATGCCCTGATTGACTTGTAACTCCAAAATCACAATATTAATGTTAGGGCTTCAGAATCAAAATTTAATCTCTATATGTGATTTTTAAATCAAGAGAACATATCAAATGTTGGACAAATTATGAACATTATCTCATAAAAAAAATACAATACTTAATTATCGAATTATCGTATCGAACAAAACTTTTTTGTAAAAAAAAGTTGTTTACCTGAAACAGTTTTCTTATGATCTTTTAAATTTTTTTATAAACTAAAATTCAACTTCATATGAAAAGGACTTTATTCCTTAAAATATTTAATGGGACAACTTCAATTAATTTTATTGAAATGGACTTTTTTTTTTAAAAAAAAAAGGCATGAAAAGAAACATTTGACCCGAAATATACGATACCAATAGCCCAATTGTCCAACTCTAGTTTCTTATCAAGACAAGAACAAGAAAAAAAATATTTTATCCGGTTTAATTTATCTGGTCTATTTTATTTTGATATGAAATTAAAAAAAATAAAATAGATTTTTTTTAAAAAATTTTGAGGTTTTAAATTAAAGATATACAAAATATATTAAAATATTTTTTAGTCTTATAGTCTTAAACATGTCTTATAAAAAATTGAAACTAAAAAATTGCTAATAATGAAAACGTCATTTTTTTTAATACTAAAATGAAAAATAGATCAACAAACTAAAAGGTTATAGTGACTTAATTAACTCAGGTATATTATTCGTAATGTGGGAACATTATCTCTATCTCTTCTAAATGGGTCGAGTCAGTTCATATATGTGACCCTAATTTAGACCAAAAAGTCCAACGTGGAATTTAAAATTATTGTTTATCCCAATTTATGTAATACTATATTTTCTTTTTAGTCCATCTAAAAAAAATGATTTTTGTAATTTGTATTCGTAATAATTTAATATATATACCCCCTTTGTGGGAGTATATTAAAAATGTTATTATTATACTAATTTAATATATTTTGTATTAAGTTAAATACCTTCACCTACATTAAAACAAAATAAAAAGAAGATGAAAGATGAGTAATATTTTGAGTGTCATTCCTGTTTAAATTATGTACATAATTAAATTAAGTTTTATGGTTTAAAACGAAATTTAAAAAAAATAAAAAATGTGGAAAAATTCATTAGCCGCCAGAGCCAACTTTGATGGACCAATAATTAATAACCAATTGCACAACTAGTTACTAAAAATGATTGATCAATAGCCAATCATATTTCTGTATTATATCAGTGTAACGTATCCATTTTGGAACTCCACTAACTCAGATTCGTACTAAAAGAAAATCACTCTAAAGATGAATCACATTGTAACAATTATACGGGTAAACTATTTTCTAAGCATGTAATAGAAGACGATCAATGCAATAAAGTTTCAAAATTTCACAGGTAAAACTCTAGAACATTATCATAGGATCCCGAGAGTTTCACCTGTAGAATTTTGAAATTGCATGATAGTAATCTTCAATTATATAGCTAAAAAATGATTATTTGATATTTTATTTGTAAAGCGTTATCAAAGTCAATTTCGTTTTCCAACACATATCCAAGTCCTTTATAAAAAACAAAGAGCTATTTTACCGCTCCATTAGTATTGTTGAACAACCATGATACCACTTACTACTCTTTCATAATCATTTCATTTTATACAATAATATTTGATTAAATATGAATTTTCATTGCGTTAAGTATAGACTTTGAGTAATTTATAAATTTCTTATTAAAGATGTTTTGGTGTGCTAAAATAAATCCCATTTAACTACTTTATGTGCTAATTGAATCAAGATTACTAAAAATTGAATTAATAAAAGTATCTAGGGTATTAAATAAATCATGTTTATGTTATTCTAGAGTAAGTTGATTTTTCTTTTCTAATTATGTTAATAGTTTTGTAATTAGTCAACAAGTTTTGTTTACTAAGCATTCTTTCTTGAGAGAAAAAAAGAAGAAAAGAAAGTCTTCTCTACTCATAAAAGACTTCTAAAATCAAACAAATAATAGATTGTTAAATGTTAACTATCAAATTCTTGTTTTTTTTAATAAGACAATATGAAGTAATTACCTATTTTTTGTTTTTAATTTCTCATTCAAATTTTGAATTGAGACCATATATTTGGAAATTATCAACAAATTCAAATTGAACAAATATTGCTTGTAATATAACCTCGGTTGAAAATATAGATTCTAATCAAAATTATTGAATTCTATCGAATCCTCTTTTCATGACTCTTACTACAAATGTTCAATCTTGGGGGCACACTAGCAATGTCGTAGCTAGTTAGTCAAACATTCTTCGTCAAAAAGTTGTATTATGTATTGAAAAAATTATATGAAGTATATATGAAATTTCTAGCTTCGCCATTAATATTAAGACGTTGAGTTCCTATATGTTGGATAATGACTTGATCGATTTTCTTATATGATGTTAGATAATAAATTTAAAATTAAATTAGGTCCAAATATTTGTTTCTTATACCACTAGATTTCTCCATTATAAAAAAAACAAAAGAGTACATTACCCTACCCATGTGTTCTACAGTTTAATATAGTCTTTGTTTCATGAGATAATAGTCAAAAATAAAATGGAAGTATTTTTTTTTGCGAGTTTCATATATGGATTAATATATTTTTGCATTTTATTTGAACCATCATAAATTATTTTTCAAAACACACCTAAAAACTTATTAGATCAAGTGTTTGAATACAATCGTTAAAAGACACATAACAACTTAATTAATACACTCATAGATTCCATCTACATGACAATTGACTCATCAATTTCGAGATCGTATTTTGATATTCCGTCAATTATCAAGTAGATTCCATCTACCTAATAATTCAAATAAGAATCTCGCAAAAAAAATAATTCAAAATTGACTAGATCAAGTATTTGAATACAACAATCAAAACTACAAAACACATAAGATAACTTAATATTCCTGTAAAATTTCATATGACAATTAACTCGAATCGTATTTTCATATATAATTGGTTATATACCTCATAGTTCAGACAAATGATACTTTAGATGCGTTTTTTATCGTTCTCCCTTTTTTTGTCAATAAAAAAAAAAGCACACCAGCATATGGAAAAAGACCTCCAAGAAACTTGAGTCAGTCTTAACCTTCAAATAGGCTCAAAAGCAAACCCACGAGGAGACGAAATTGGGGATTCTTGATTTTATTAAAATCTCCAAGTCTTCAATTGTCTGCTTGACTCTAATAAGCCCTTAAATCTCAAATCTATAAAAGGTAAAACCACTTACTCAATTTCTTCACTGTTTTTTAGCAACACCCACCAAAAGATTTGCTAAAAAATCACTTTTTTCTCCAAATTTAAGCTATAAAAAGATGGAACTTTGTGTTAATAGCAAAAAGGAAGAATTTTTTGAGAACCCCATTTCTGTGGAACTTGTAAAAACCAAATCAGAGATGTTTTTCAGTAATGGGTATCTTCCAGATTGGTTCTTGATTGAAGTTTTATCAAGATTGCCTGTAAAATGTGTTTTTAGGTACAAATCTGTGTCAAAACGATGGCGTTTCTTGATTTCTGCAACTTCTTTTGCTTCCCTGTATATATCTCGTGCTTCTTTGTTAACACCTTGGACTATTCTTGCTAACACACTTTGTGTGAATATGAAGATTGGTAGCTTTTTAGCTCAGTCGTTTTTGCCTGATTTGGTATCTGATAATTGGTTACATTCAAGGTTTAGTATGGTTCATTTCCCTAATATGGTAGGTAGTAGTGAATTTGGTGAGGGGTGTAATGTTGTTGGAGTTAGTGATGGGCTAGTTTTGTATGATTGCGGTGTGGGTGAAGAAGTGAGTGATTATCATATTTACAATGCTATGACGGGGTGTTGTGTTGCTATTCCTCGAACTTGTACACGTTTTGGTGATGTTAGTACTGGTTTTATAACGAAATCTGAAGGGGGGTCTCTGACGAGCTATAAAGTAGTGAGATTGGATTGTCAGTTTGGTGAGTCGTATGTGCTTAAGTTTGAGGTGTTCTCGTCTGAGACTGGACGTTGGAGGAGAGTTGTTGTGTATATGGATATAGCAATTGAAGTTGTGTGGCTAAGGAGGCCTGTCGCTTTGAATGGGAAGTTACATTGGATTGATCGTCGACATGGGATTTTAGTGTTTAATCCTTTTGATGATTTCAATCAATGTCGCGTAATTGGTCTCCCTGGTGATATTGATGAGCAATGCATTGATGCCAGGAATAACGGAAGATCTGTTTTGTTTGATGTTCATCAGGGTCGGTTGAGGTATGTGGAGGCGTCTGTGGTGTCAGTGTATCCCTTTGGATTTTCAGGCATTTCTGTTTGGGTTCTTGATGAGTATGACTCTTCAAGTTGGACTTTGCAGCACAAGGCAAAGATTAAAGACATCTCGTTTGATGACATTTTAATTAGTAAAGCGTTAAATGGGATCATTCCTACTCCGATTGCCTTCCATCCCCTTGATGCCAACATCTTTTACCTTGGTTTCGGGGACACCATTGTCTCATACAACATGAAAACATTAAAATTGGATGCCCTTGTTGATCCAGCTGACATTCGAGGTACATTTCAAAGAAATGGACGGGGTAGCCTTAGAAAAACGCCTTGTTGGTCATCAGCATTCTTGTTTACGCTTCCTCCATGGCCAATTTCTCTTCCTATCAAGAAAAGAAACAGTAAGTAAATGGTGATTTGTTTCTTGTGTATCGGGAACTAATAAAGAACTGCTTGTTCTAGTCATTTAGTTTAGAAACATTTTCTTTTACTGATCACTTCTGTAGTGGCCTAATGACACAAGATTCCTCGTGCCTTAACGTGCTTCTGAATAGATTTGTTTTTGCTTGGTATGCTATATGCATTCTTGATTTCTTTGCTTGTTCTAGTTTATCGAGTTTTCCCTGTCTTCTCTCCGATGTGCTTCTAGTTCTACTGTACTTTAAACTGGAACATTGAAATAAGTTGCTTGCAGAATCTTAGTGACAATGTACCAAGTGAAAGAGCGATAGAACTTTTGTTTCGTGTTTCTTGCATAGTCCATGGCTTTTCGATGCTGTAAAACTGTTTGTGTGAACTGTGTTTCAGTTTAATCTTCGAAATACATCTGTTTTTTTTTGTTGGCACGCGTTCAGTCTAAGAACTGCGTAAATCACATGTGCTACTCTGTTCTATTAAGTTTCGTTAACAACTTATAGTTGAAACTAGTTGAAGCTTGTAGATATCCTTGTAAGAGTGGTTGAAACATCGATGTGATGTTCAGAGTTTCTAACTCAAGTAGTTGAAATGGATTTGAATTCTTGAAAGTTGATAAAAATTACATATCCTAAATGATAAGAGCCATATTAAGTAAGATGATTCAACTTTGAATTTTCTTCATTTTTGGTGATGGAAGGTTATAATAACATCACCTAAAGAAAATTTTGAGGAATAGAATCAATATACATGTGAGCTCGTTCACATTGCTGGTCTCAAGTCTGGATAAAGGAGGAGGGTTGTCGAGGGTCAATAAGAAACAACCTCTCTACCCCCATAAAGGTAGTAGTTAGGTTGCGTACATCTTATCCTCCTAAACCCCACTTGTGAGAATTACACAGAGTTTGTTGTTGGTACATTTCGTGTAGTAGCATTCAAGTAATGCTTTTTAATAATTGTTTTAGCCTATGCTTTTATACATTGTTTCAATACAAAATGAGAAATGATTTCATTCAATGCATAAATGTTTGTGAGTTCACAGTCTCATCATCTCAGGTAAAATCAAATCTATCGCGAATACATTCAAATTCTCAGGATTACTAAAGCGTGATGGACCAAGTCAAATTGTTCTAGAGAAGGCATTAATCAAGTGGTAAATGAAAGAATTTATTCCTAAATATTTCTGTAACAAATACTTTGGAGTGCTTTTGAACACTCTCTAATGAGTACCATGCATTTTCATTGAAGTAGAGTCGTATTCATGGGCATCAATAGTCTTGATGACGATGTCCAAAGTGTAATGGACCGAGTCAAATCAATCCAAATAGGGCATCAATTAAGTAATAAGTGGCAGAATTTATTCCCAAACATTTATGTAACAAATACATTAGTCTTGGAGTGCTATGAACGCTCTCTAATGAGTACCATGTATTTTTATTGAAGGAGAGTTGTTTTCATGGGACATCAATATTCTTGATGACGATGTCCACAACATGATGAACCGAGTAAAATTGTAACAAATAGGGCATCAATTAAATGGTAAATGAAGAAATTCTAAATATTTCTATAACGAATATTTTGGAGTCGTGTGAACACTCTCTAATGAGTACCATGTATTTTTATTGAAGTAAAGTCGTTTTCATGGGACATCAATATTCTTGATAACGATGCCCACAATATGATGAACCGAGTAAAATCATTTCAAACAGGGTATCAATTAAATGGTAAATGAAGAAATTCTGAATATTTCTATAACGAATAATTTGGAGTCGTGTGAACACTCTCTAATGAGTACCATGTAATTTAATTGAAGTATGAATCATCATCATGGGATATCCAAAGTGTGATGGATCGAGTCAAGTTGTTTCTAACAGTGCATCAATTAAGTGATAAATAGCAAAATTTTCTAATTATATTAGGAATATTTCTACATTACGTGTAGAAGTTCTCTAGTGAGTACTTTGTAATTTTATTAAAGTAGAGTCATTTTCATGGTATATCAATATTAAAATTGATAAACGGCAAAATTTTCTAATTACGTAATGAATATTTCACATTAAGTGTGCAAGATTTCTGGCGAGTATTATGTAATTTTATTGAAGTAGAGTCGTTTTCATGGTGCATTAATATTCTTTGATAGTGATGTCCAAAGTGTGATGGAACAACTCCCAAGTAAAGCATCAATTAAGTGATAAATGGCAAAATTTTCTAATTACGTAATGAGTATTTCATATTAGGTGTGGAAGATTTCTGGCAAGTATTATGTAATTTTATTAAAGTAGAATCCTTTTTATGGTGCATCAATATTCTTGATGTCGAAAAAATTGAATGGAGACGAAAATATGTCATTCAGCCACTCAACTGGACAGCTTCAAAGTCTCACATTATTCTTCCTCGTGTTTGTTGTTTTTCTAAGATAACGTAACATAATGGATATCGAAAAATACTTATTTATACCCAATGTTTTACTAAATCAACTAATATGTTATGGTAATATATTAATATAATTTGTGTCGACACCTGATATACGAAAGAGTTTTTACAATAATCATAGAAGGACTAAAGAGCCTAAAAGATGCATACATCAACATAAATCATATCAAATTAAGATTTAAATATTTTATTGAATGATATTGCTCAAGCTAGATCTCAGATATATATTTCAACTAATTAATTCATGAGAATACCATTACAAATGCCGGACATCGAGTGGGAAACCAGAAAAAAAAAAAAAGAGCACTTCAGACAAAGTGAAGATTAAAGCACCCTTTGCAAGAAATAGAGCCTTTTATGCTTAATCACTATAAGTCATGTTATTCTTTTCTTTAACTATCAACTACATGTCCAATCTCCACGAGGTACGGGTAAGGTCTACATACACTTAACCTTTCCCAGATCCCACTCGTGAGATTACACTGGATATGTTGTTATTATTGTTAACGCCAGACTGATGCCACCTATGCGTTTCAATAGATCGTCCATAGGTATAGGGTACAGTCAGATATTTTTTTTACATCTGTACAATGATGAAGAAGCATATAGTAATAATAGTGATCAGAATAGGAGAAGGCACAAGATGAAGGCGCAGAAGAGAAAGATGGATAATCTGTTGAGAGATTTGTCCATTTGCATTTCTTGCCTTCTCATTCTAGAGCTACCGCCTCCTGGGATGGGGTAAGAGCTAAGATAAGGATAGGAGAACGAGCTTGCATCCGAGCCCCCCAACATCCTCGCGAGAAACATTTCACTAAACATCACGACCATTGGGCTGAATAATCGAGTCATTCCAGAGCCTCCGAAGGTAGATGGAGCTATAGCTGCATAGCCACCAAAGGCGTGGGGGAAGAATTGTTGGTGATGAATTGAGGGTGGTGGATAATACAAAGAAGTGTGATTAAGTTGTTGATGATCATGAGAAGTCGGAGGTGATGATGTGTTAACTTGAGTGGCTGTTGTCCAAATGGCTTGAGGCCTGTGAGGTACGATCACATCAACTTGAGACTCATTGGATCTGCGTTCTTCTGATGATGTACCACGGCCATAGAGAGGAACCAATGAGGAGTTTGAGATGTGAGATTTGCAGACCGGACATGTAGGTGTCTCTTCTGATCCTGGGGCAGAGTTCTTCACTTGAAGCCACTTGTAAATGCAAGGCCAGCAGTATAAGTGACCGCAGAGAGTGATAACAGGATCGTGTGCAGAATCAAGACAAATGTTGCAATCAAAACATCCCATCAGATTTCCAGGGTTTGCCATTGGAACTGGAAATGAGTTCCTTTTCTTTAGGGAAATGTCTTCATCAGATCCAAAACCGATAATAGGTTCACCAAAAGACTGTTCTACAGCCATGGAATCTATTAAAAAGACAAAAAAATCATCACCTGACTTAGTTCTTTGAAAAGCATCTAAGAAATCCACATCAAAGTAAAGAGCAGATATTCACACATCTGAACTTTGAGAATAAATGACAACAGGAGCTATGGTTATGGTCTTAAGCATAGGCTATGTATCTATGCCTAGGAAAGGCATCGTATACAGGAATCATATATCTTTACCAGCATAGCTATGCTATATGTACAAAATAAGACTAATAACCTCTGGGTAAATGTACCAATCATTTTTCCATTAGAAAAGGGATATCTATCCAGCATCGGTTACATTTCTTTTGAGTTTATCGGAAACAACCTCTCTACCTTGTAAAGGTAGAGGTAAGGTACGGATACATCTTACCCTGTTGCTTCTGGCCCCTTATTTCAAACTCAAGGAAAGCATTGATCGATATGAAAAAGATGCGGTCGAGACCCACATTTGTAGGATTACACTGAGTATGTTGTTGTTTTGTTTAAAATGGATATCTAGAACCAAACTTCAAAGTTTCAGAATTCTGCAAATTATTATGTCACATGTTTAGTTTGAATGCTTTATAATATTTTCATTCGTTGGAGGGTGGGGATTTTGGTGGGGGAGTGTACACAGACCGTACACCCCTACCTTAGAGGTAGAGGGGTTGTTTTTGATAGACCTTCGGCTCAAGAAAACAACTTTCAATCACAAAGCAAAAAAAATAAATTCAATCAATCACCTATAGCTCAATCTCAAGCTAGTTAAGGTTGTCTAAACAATCCTCTATATATCCATTTTGCTCTATATTCAGATCCATTTCATTCCAATTCCAAATCATTCACCTTTCTCAATTCTCAAAACAAAAATTCTAAATAATTTGCATTAACATCTTTGACAATACTTTAAACAATTGGCAATACCAAAACCTTTAGTCATTCAAATAAATGCCTATAAACGATCTCAAGCATGAAAAATACCCATCAACGAAATAAATCATCCCACGAATCATGAACCATAAGATTTCAATCAATCAAGCACATCTCAATCTCAAATTACTCAGGCCGTATGACTAACAAAAAATATCCAGATCCATTTCTTTCCACATTTTAAAAATATAACTTTGGTGTTTGAGCCAGCTCCCTCGCATCTCAACAATCTCAAGCATGAAAAATACCCATCAAACGAGATAAATCACTCCACAAATCATGAACCAACACATTTCAATCAATCACGTACATCTCAATCTCAAATTACTCAGGTTGGACTAACAAAAATTATTCGGATCCATTTCTTTCCAATTACTAATTTTTTTTTAATCTTTTAAGCCAAATTATACGTTCTCTACTTTTCCACATTTTTTTAATATAATTGTGGTGTCCAAGCCAGCTCGCACCTCAGCTATTCCACCTACTACCTGCTACCTTCCATCACAAGCACCAGGTAACTCGGCCAGCCAAGGATTATACATATGAAAAAAAGTGTTTTCTATCTCTGCTGGGATTTAATTTCCACAATTATCCTACGGACTAAATACAAGCAAATCGCCAATGTGAAAAACTTCATTTGCATTACACTATGTTCTTAATTACGAAGCAAAAAATCATAGAAAAACAAAAATTTAAAAACAAACAGAATAAATTAACATAATACATTTTGCGAATAAGAATGAAAGAGCTGGAGATTGTACCGGCGCGTCGGAGAACGGAAGAGTATGATCGGAGGAGATGATCGATGGCGAGTCTCGAAGATAAACGGCGTCGTTGGAAGTGATTGGAGGAGAAATTGAAAGGAGAAAAATGGAGAAGCAATGAAATGGGCGTGAATTTTTTTTGGGAATTGTGTATTTATAAACAGTAAAATGTTTTCTCAACCGCAAATAAGGAGAGAAAGAAGGAGCTCCACTTGGATCTGTTTAGTATTTTTTTTCTCTGGTCGGTAGTTATATCTGTATAGAAATTTGAGTATTTTAAAGTATAAATTTTAGGAACCACATAATTTTAATATGAAATTACAATCTTTAATATCTGTATTGAAATGAGGTTTTTAATTTTTGTTCCTAATTCTAATTTAATGAAAATTTATGAGTTTTTTTTAATTTCACCCTCGGACCCCGCATTAGTGTCCGGACTAAATTTGAATCATGCACTGTAGGTCCATTCAGAGGTAACGCAGGCCAATTCAGAGGTGACGCTTCGGATTTTCTCCATATCCATGGGTTGTCCAACATAAATGGTGTAATTTCTAATGGGCAAGACATGAGTTTGGAAAACTTTTACCTTGTTCTTTATAAATCATGTAGTATCTAATTTCAAGCCATAAATAAAAATAAATTTAGAGAACGTTTACCTTATCTGACAAAAGTTCATAAGAATAAATTATGCCTTACTCGCCATAACTTGTGCCTTGCGAATTTTTTTCCTGATGTTAGGAGTATTTTCGTATACTTTTTTTGTTAAAAGTGTTGTTGACAAAATTCAAAATGCGCAAATTTGAAGAATAAAAATTAAAGACTACCCCAAATAAGAGCACTCGTGCAAATAACCCAAGGTAAAACACTAACAAATGTGATTTTATGTATCGAATTCAAATTTTTAATTAAGAAGGAAGGAATAATTACTATTACACACCGATAAAATTGTTGGTGGATCAATTTCCGTTTATCAAATGATTTTTTTAATACAAATATAAAATTTAAGCCAAAATTAGTGAATTCAACCAAACCCGTGGACAACAATGTAGTTCAACCGTTGCTTGAGAAATTAAAATCTCAACTAACTGAAGCGGCAGCAGTATCGAAAACAATCCCTCTACCTCTAAGTAGGGGCGATGGTTAGGGGTTCATCCGAACCCTTCGGTGGAAAATTATACTATTTATACATGGCTAAAATAATTTTTTATGTATATATAATAGATGTCAAATCCCTTTCGGCTAGTTTGTGTGTCTACTTCTATAGATTTTGAACTCATTCAGTGACAATCCTGACTCTGCCTCTGCTTCTAAGGTATTGATAAGATCAGTGTACACTCTAATCTCTTCATATCCTATTTCGTGGAATTACACGGGATATGTTGTTGTTAACCTGATAATACCATCTTATACAATGACAATGTAGAGTTCATTTCATAGCAATAACTCTTGGCTATTTGTGTAGCCCATATTGAATCCTCAAAAATTACACTATTTTTGAAGTATTGGACATACACATGTCACATTTTGAAGCATCCGAGCAACATAATGGGATATTACTTCAGTTGTAGAGAAAAAAATACCAGTGAATTCTGAAGTAAGAGGAAACACAGCTCCATAATCTATACAGGAACATTTTCAGGTTTATTAAGTACTATATTCTAGCTGTGCTTTTGAAGGCAAAAATAGAATATACATAAAGGAAAAGAAAAACAGCAAAAAATTCTTACGAAACGTATCTATATGCGCGCACCATTGTACTACAAGAACTTCTCGATGCTCGTGGCCAATGTTGTTTTCGGAACTGCACCAATCACCGCGTCTTTCTTCTCTCCATTCTTGAAAATCATGACAGTTGGGATACTTCGGATACCATATTCACTTGCAATGGAGGGGCTTTCATCTGTATTCAGCTGGAAGAAACTGAACTTCCCAGCGTATTCCTGTGCTAGTTCGTTAATGATGGGATGGATCATTTTGCATGGACCACACCACGGAGCCCAAAATTCAACCAGGACGGGTAACTTAGACTCGATTACAAGTGACTTCCATGTTTTATCAGTAACAGCAGCAGCTGCATTTTCCATAAATCATGTTAATTACACAAAGAAAGAAGCTGATAACTGGTGTAAGTTTCTGCAAAAGCAATGCCTTTAGGAGCAAATCATGCTCCGATTCATGCTAATATCAAAGCAACCTAAAACTGAGAAACGATACGAAATTCTTACTACCCAAGATAGATGATGCATCAAATATCTTAATATCCTCTTCAGTCACAAGCCAAAGGTAGGGGTAAGGTTTGTGTACACCCCACCCTCCCTAGACGTCACTTATGAGATCACATTGGGTGTGTTGTTAGTTGTTAGTTGTTAGTCAGAATCCAAAATAGCAAATTTTACAACATCTGATCTCATTTTTCCAACTAAGGATTACTTTAGATGCTAGTGCAATCCTTATAAAGGCCAGCATGGTGCATGGTGCATGCCACATTCACACAGGGTCCAGGGAAGGACCACATCCTAGGAAGGGTGTGACGTAGGCAGCCTACCCTGACAAAAGAGTCAATGACTTAATAATTCATGACTCGGACTAGCGACCTATAGATTTCATGATGGAGACAATTTAATTGTTGCTCCAAGGCTCCCCCTTCTAGTGCAATCTCTATAATCGCGTAAAATCACAAAAAAATGCTTCCCACTTTACTGAAGAATTAAGCCTAAAAAGTTCGCATTCACGATATCTGAAGTAGTAACACAAGGTCAAAGAGACACAACTTACATTTATGTTGCTCAGACTCATCAAAAATATTGTCGCACTTCTGTCGAATTTTTCACAAATGCACTATTTTAGGAGGATTATTCCACATGCACATGACAATACTCTCTTCATTTATTATGTGTTTCTGTTTGATTGGGACGTATTTAAGAATGAAGCAAAAATTTTGAAATTTGTAGTCTAAAATAAACTAGAGATATTTATGAAGCTAACTATCTCATTAAGAATAAAATGTAAAGTCTAATGTCAAATTGTTTCTCCTTTCGTTCCAATTTATGAGATATAGTTTAACTTGACTCAAACCTAAAGAAAGAAAGGAAGAGACTTGAAATTTGTGGTTAAAAAAAAAATCTTGACCATTTGTGTAATTATAAATCATTCATTAAGTGAAAAAGGAGATTTTTTTAAAGTTAACTTATTTTTTAACTATGGAAATGCGCTATTTTTTTAGGGACGAATTACAAAAAAAATGTGTTACATAAATTAAAACAAAAAATACTAAAAATACAGAAGGATATTGTTCTTTTTTTTAACTGATTAAAAAAAAAGTGTTACATTTAAAACAAAACGGAGTAAATGTTATTCAATTACTTTTTTCTTTCCACTTTGTCTGACCTTCATTTGAAAAAGAACAACACATTTTAATATCTCCTCTATGAATGGCTTTATAACCATACAAACGTTACCTTGCATTTAAGACTCCAAATATCAAATATTTTATACCCACTCAATATTATGAAATAATCATATTGTACACCATACACCCTTTTCTTTTAGTTTTTTTTTTTTTGTTTCCCACCCGTATTTAGAGTCCACATTGGAGTCCCGATTAAATTCGGATCGCGCACTGCAGGGCCCATTCGGAGGTGGCATTCCCAACAGAATTTTCTCCATACCCAAGACTCGAACCCGAGACCTTTGGTTAAGGGTGAAGTACTCCCATCAGTGCACCACAACCAATGTTGGTTCCTTCTCTTTTAGTTGTTCTAGAGAAAATGTCGTTTTTTTTTAATAATAATTTTAAATTAAAATTTTATTTTTGATGAAATAATTTATAGATATATAAATCATAAGGAGAATTTTAAACCACAAATTTTAAGAATCGTGCTTTCTTACTTAAAATTTGTGCTAAATTGGCTTATGTATAGACATTGATTTATTCACACAACAATTTGTTTCTCATATCAACCGAATCTGATAAGACAGGTCGAGAAGGGTTGCGAGCTCAAACGAATAGAGTTCAAGCCGAAAGTGTTCCAAAATAAAAAAAGAAAGGCTGGGACGAAGTAGCTTGCATAAAAGGGAGGGGAACGAAGCACACTCGGTTGAGATTGTTGAAAAAGAGAGGCAGGACACCAGACACTTGCTAACGAGCAGGCGGGACACAAAACTGACTTGAAATATCTAAAAACAATGATTAGTGAATCAAATAGTCTCACGTAAATTAAATCAAAGAGCATTTAATATCGCAAATTTCAAAAGTCTCCTGAATTTGAGGGGAAGGAAAAGAGAGAACACACCTGTAACAGTAGTACTTTCCTGAGCTTCACAGACGATTCGTCCACCACGGCGAACAGATTCCGATCGTGAGCTGAAAGAAACCGGCGACTGATTCAGCTGCACCTTAAGTCCATTGAACTGAGAAAAATTAACTGCCGAGGAGCGACGGCCACCGGAGACCGACAAATCGGCAATAGGAACCGAACGCGCCGACGACGAGGAGAAAACGGAGGCGCGTGGAATTGCAATGGTTTCCAACATACCGGCCATTGAAACAGTAGAGAGAGAAGTGATTTTTTAGTTTTTTTTTTTTTTACAGAGAAATGGGAAGAGAGAGTGAGGTCTGTGGCTCAAGTATTTTGTGAGATTTCGTCATGCGAATATGCGTTTGTTTGATGAAATGGATGAGGCTCATGCTATCACGTGTTTCCCACGTCACTTATAATATCCCTCCAACAAAATTATATTTTTGTGGGTATAATGTTTTCTCGATAAACTATCTAATTACACAAATATTTTTATAGATAAATATTTTTTTTGCTATTGCATATATAGGGAGAGAGATGAGCGAGAATGGGAGGCAAAAAATTTTGTTTATATATTTCAGATACTTGCAAATCACACTAGATACATATTTGATATGACTCACATGTATCTATGATATCAGATACACGATCAAGATGAAAAGGAGATGAGCAAAATTTATATATATATCCCTAATACATGTGAATTCACTTAAATACAATGTATCTAATATAATTAGACCTAATTTTGATTTCATGTATCTAAACACATCAAAATTTGATAAAATTCGTAATATTACATTCACTTAAATATAATGTATTTTAAATAAATTACAATTAATTTTCACCCTATATATTCCAAAATACATGTATGTGACACATCAAAATTTGACAAAATTCATAATATTATAAGCTAGCATGTATCTGTAAAAAAATATATTTTTCATTTACATTAAAAGAACACAGACGTTAATGGTGGTAGGAGATAATTCACCCATTTTTGGACAAAGTGTCCGTTTTGATTTGTGTTTTTAGGCGGAGTCCCTTTTGTGCCCAAAAAAGTGTCCATTGGGGTCAGACTACATAACTACTCCTAATATTTAATACCCGTATGACTCTAACCAGCTACGAAACGACCTCTAAATACTTTCCCACTCTGGGCATTTATACCAACTCAATAAATATATGACACATGTCTTCACAAATATGGTTATCACTGAATCATAGTTAATAAATACACATTAATTAACTGTAAAATATGAAAGAAAATGTGAATACACAACCTTGCTACAACAAATGAATACCTAAGTGAAACACACACTTCAAACAACTCTACAGTATGAACTATTTGCAGGGTTTATACAGCAAGTTCAGTTCCTATTTCTTTTTTCTTCACAAAAGTTAACGCTGAGAGATAATTGACGTACTAATCAAAGCGGAAATTGAAACCAAAGAACACCACATTTATAGCTGTAGGACTCATATGTAAGTCATCAAAATAACTCATTTTGCTCTAAGCCATGTTTCTCACACGCATGAACTGCTCTATCTTCTCGACATCTTCCGGGGTGTCAACACCGTGAGCTTCGTGGTCAACTTTTATCACCTGTAGAAAGAAAAGAGATCCATGCAGTTATTCAACAATCATGAGAATTATATTTCCTCAATAATTTATTTTACAACTGTGTTGTCCGGGCCAAAGAACAATCACGAGAGGGAAAGCAAACCAACTAGCTCGAATAGAACAAATCAACAGATAAAGGCTGTAATGTTTGCAGCATATTCGAAATTCTTGTTAACCTTTCCAACAATTTTTCTTCTTCTTTTCTGTTTGGTTAACTATAGTTCATCTAGGAATATATTTCCCCAGTCATTTTTCAAATAACCATGGTGCCCAGCTTGGATAGATGGAAAGAAATCACCTAATGTTTTTGCCTTAACCCCGCTGGAATTTGAACCCGAGACCATATGGTTCTCAGTTTAGTCATTAAAACACCGATATTCAGCATAGAAATCTACAAATTGAGGGTATGTTACCTTCATTTTGTATCCATTTTCAAGGACTTTTAGCTGCTCAAGATCTTCTTCTAGTTGCAATGGTGTTGGTGTCAGCTCTGGATATATTTTCAGGAACTTCGTATCATAACTCTAGAATGAAATAAGAAGACACCGTATCATTCAGCCATATAAAGTTATTGAGAAAAACTAGTTGATAGTTGCACCAAAATTATACTAGTTGATACCTGGATCCCGAGGTGCAGCAAGTAAGGAAACTGAGGATTAACCTTGCCTGACCTGAATGTTTGCAGAATTGATCAGTTTCTACAATGGAGAACATAACCAGCTACTGCAACAAGCTATTTAAGAGAAAATGGACTAACTTGTTATAAGGGATGAGCCCTCGCGAAAAATATATTGCATAACCACGATTGTCAACCACACATTTAACGCGATTTGGATCAAATGCATCCTCAGGTTTCAAAGATGTCACAGCAGTGCTAAAGACCGCATCTGGTGCAGCCTGCAAGAATCATAAGTAATGTTATTAGTCATTTAAAGCTCAATCAACAAGTGACTACATGCAGTCTCCAATGAAACTAACTCCAACGTATAACAACAATTCTTTTCATATTTTAAAAAAAAGACAGAAAGGAAAACTACCTGTAGGGCTTTGACGATGCCATCTATTATTTCAGGTTCAATAAGAGGTTCATCTCCTTGTATATTAACAACAATGTCATACTTCTTATCAAGCTTTTGAAGAGCTTCATTACAACGCTCGGTTCCTACAAATTAACAGCTAAGCATCAGCTATTCACAAACTCAAATTTCCAGAAGTTGCAAAAAGATGGATTGAGAAAATAAACAGCATTGTGTTTACCATTTCTACATGATTCAGAAGTCATTATCACTTCAGCGCCAAAACCACGACAGCACTCAGCTATCTTTTCATCATCTGTTGCCACAACTGTCAAAAAGCCAACCAAATAAGCGCCTGCCACCTTCTTCTTTTTTTTTTTTGGGGGGGGGGGGGGGGGGGGGNATAGTCGACGTGGGAGCATCCTATAGAGGAGGTTCAGCCAAGTCAAATAGATACATACCAACTTGATCCAATGTCTCAGCAAGCTTTGCCCTTTCCCATGTTCTCTGCCATCAAGATTGAATATGGTGAGGGTGTCAGATTCTTTTAGCAAATAAAATTATGACATTACATTGTTTCTTGATCAAAGCTTCACCAATGGTAAATGGGAAAAGAGTGAAATAGCAGGAAAATGGCATACGAATTTCCAAAAGTTAGAACCCTCGGAGCAATTTGAAGTTGGTCCGGAATTTTTGGGATCCGGATATTGCCAGAAGAGATAGCACCACACATGAGAAATAAATGGATTTATAATTTTATACCTGGCGATAATATATCCCTTATTTTAAGGTTTCAAAGCAAATATATAACTACTCAGGACCAACATCATTCCCGAGTATTTATGTGAAAAGAGATGTTTCTGTTGTAACATGACTTTGAACTTATACTTCATTTGGCATTATTAGTTTGCTCATTATTCTTTTCTTAAATTACTGATTCATTTTATCCTTTGGCACATTGATAGTGGATTAAGTGGTAAACTTATATTAGGCCAGTGCTGCGATACTTAAGTAATGGTACCCTGTTGACTATGACTGAACATCCCGCTCCCCATATAATGAAGGGAAAAGCCCATTTCTAGAGCTATACCACCGTAGATCGTTACTATTCATGAGAACTACTAAGATTCTTGGATCTCTACCAAAGACCAGGGCTTGTATGAGAACTAAGAATATTATCAGAAACTTTTATGAAGCGATATGTCAACTTGACCACTGTTGAAGCTAAAACCATAAAATCATAACAAATTTGTCAAATGTTCCTTTTCGTTTTATAACCCAGAAATCCTCAAGGGTCAGTTGAGCACGATTCAAAACTCAGCCTTAATGGAACAAGTTCACATTGTTTTTATGAGCCTCAATTTATTCTTCATTCCACCACTCTATTGAAGTCCATGAACTAGAACTATGCATTGCTCTATCAGCAACCAAACCAAAGACTATAATCACTTTTTTCAAATAATTCTGCTTGCTGAGCTAGCATTTAGACTTCCAGTCAGTCGATTGGAAACTACCATGCACCATACAATTATAGGAAAGAAAAAAACAAAGGAAGATTCATTTTATTTACCGTTATAATTACACTGTCAAAGAGGTTATGATGCCCGACATGAATCCGTTGGGAAAACGACAGGTTACCCCAGGTTAGGGGCATAACTACAGTATTAAATAAAGGTTTGGAGGTACCAGCTTTTGCCTAGACACTGTATTTATACAAGGAAATCTACTAAATATGTGAATATTTAATTACAAACCAATAAAAAACAAGCTATGAGTTCGGTTGCAAGTTCAAATCCTAACTCCGCCTCTGCCCAAGGTGGATCTAATCATCTAGAATTTTGAGTCTAAGTTCAACATACTTCTACTTCCACCCATCAAGATAGAAAATACTACAACATTTTCAGACTCAATACATATATAAACATTTAAAACTTCTTCTTAACGATAGAATTGAAGGTCATGCAGCTGTAGAAGTAAGCACCTGGATCATGGGCTCTCCAAGGATATTTAATCATGAACCCATTAATTAAAGTGACAATTTCATAACCCAATAACAACAACATACCCCGTCAGTATAATCACGCAAGTGAGGTCTGGGTTTGGGGAGGGTGGTGTGTATACCGTCTCACACCTACCTTGAACATACAGAAAGAGTGACTATTTCTGATAGACTCGACTCAAGTAAAGCATTTTGAAACTCAAGTATATAAAGTAAACACAATTTCAGAACCTATAAACTTCAAATCCGGACTGTGCTTCCACCCAAGGTGGATCTAATCATCTAGAATTTTAAGAATCACTAAGTTCAACATACTTCTACTTCCACTCACTGAACGAGAAAATACTACAACTACATTTCACACTCAACAACAACAACATATTAAAATCCAACAAGTGGAGTTTCAAAGAGGTTAGAGTATACAGCAATATAAACATTTCAAAATTCTTCTCAACTATACATAGTTCATACCTGGATCATAGGCTTGCCGAGGATCTGAACGAGCGGTTTCCCTTGAAACCGAGTAGAAGCAAAACGGGCGGGTATAATACCTATGACCCGGCTCCGAAACTTGCCGGATCGGCCAAGGTAAGCGTGAGCGCCAAGAGCTACGGCTACTGCTGCTCCGACGGCTAAGCCGTGAAGGATCCATGATTTTGTGGAGCTAAAGGAAGAAGATGAAGAAGAGCTACAGATCGGCATTTGTGCTCTTTTGTCGGTGTTTTTTCGGTTGTGAATAACATGCAAATTTTCAATTTATACTACAATTTTACAAAATTATTCGGTGTGTGCTACCTAGATAGTTCATCTGACATACTTTAAAATTAAAAAAATGTATTTTTAATTATAAAATATTTAATTTACACTTTCTACGTTACTCTTATATTGAGATGAAATTTCGAGAGTCAATAGTAAATTTTTGAACATTTAATCTTTAATTTTTTAAAAATAAAATTTATATATTTAAAAATATTCCCTCCACCAAGAATTTGAGGCTACAAGTTTCAAAAGTTTTATCCTTACTCAAATGTTATGTTTTTTTTAAAAAAAAACATTTTTTCCTTTGATTCCATATTGATTCTAACTTTGTCATATAAATTTGAAACATATGAAATAATATATTTTTTATCATCATAATTCAGGGGTAATACGTAGTTTAGTGTTCAGGATTTATTCGAAGCCAACAATTTTGTCATGAACCTTGTAGATGTGATAGGGTAACAAGTACTAATTTGTCTTTAATCAGAGATCTCGTGTTCATCCAAACAACAAAATTGCCTTCATTAAAAAAATAAATTACCCCAATATGAAACTTTTCAAGGCAAATCTGGATTTAGAACCCACTGCGAGTACTAGACACCAAGCGGAAACCAACAAAAACATCTACATTATGTCAAATTGTGCTTTCGAAAATGGTATTAACTGGCCAAGCAGAAGGATCAAATGGAATATTTGGATTATGTCTCTTATCTTCACACAAAAGAATAGTCTTACAACAGTTTTTTCCTTTCGAATTACAGCAGCAGTTGCACTCTTGTCAAAAATGGCATTTTACAACACTGAAGATGAAATTCCAATGCAATTTCACCTTATACGGAAGCTGACACGTCGACATTGTAGCTACCACTAGCTAAAGAACTTCCCATATAAATACTGTCAATTCAGTCTACTAGAGAAACAGGTATCTCGGAAACTCAATGGAGTTGCAGTGTATAAATGCAGCATCTCCATTGATAAGTCAGTATAATAGGTTAAATATCAGGTAGAGGCATCCAAGTAGGGTGAATTCTTACCACTATATATATTGATGTTGTTCTTTATCACCATCTGTTATGTTTCCAATGCTTCTTCGAACTCTTCTCTTTCCTCGATGAATTCTCTTCATCTCTGACACTACTGCTATGCCCGTTTTCCTTCACCTTCTTAGCAGGCTGTTTATCCTTTGACGACTTCCTCTTCTTTCCTGAGGATTGAGCATCACCGTCCTCTGCAATCCCATTTCCTCGGGGGAGTGCTTCTTCGTCATCATTTAATTGCCAGTTACAGTAGATCTCCTGCTGGTCACCATACTGCAGCAGTCCCTCCCCAGCGCCTGGGAGCAAGTTATTAAAAGTCACTTCCCCATTAGATCCTCCTTTCCTTTCCACTAGTACTTCATCTGGTCTAATTATTGTGCCAAGAATACTCCTGTTGGAACCAAGGGCAAATATGGCTTTTGCATTTGTCAATGTCGTGAAAGCCATTGAAAAAGCAGATCTGACCTGCACCGACACAAACAAGAATCTCAGAATGTAGCTCCAGAGGGAGCAAGAAGCAAAAGGAACAATTGCATGTACACAAATTACAACCAAAATAATGGAGAGCTTGAGTATTTCTGATTGGGCCGAGTAGGTATAAAACTACTCTATGATCTCCAATTTTCATAAACAAGAACTGAGCAAATATCAGAAAGGATCACATCTCTTTTCCTTCTTGTTTTGTTATGCTTTACTTGAGCCGAGGGTCCATTGAAACAAACTCTCTACCCTCATAAGGTAGGGTAAGGCTGCGTACACACCACTCTCCCAAGACTCCACTATGGGATTTCACTGGGTATGTTGTTATTGAGAAATCCCCAGGGGGTATGTGGCGCACAGTTAGAAACTAGTAGGTAATGGGTCTGCCCCTGCACCAACCTTCTCCACTAAAATATCAGGCTTTTGTCAGCAGCAACATTCGAACTTCGAACCTGTGACGTGCATCTAACCCAAACATCACGAGCTGCGCTCCTACAACTAGACCAAAGCCCGAGGGGATACAGGCACATACATCAAACTTACATGATAACACATGCTCCTGTTAAATACCCAATGTGCATGACAAGGGAAACATGCAAAATTCACAATCACTGAAACTCACAAATATTGCTTGACAAACAAGCTTCTTATATCGCCAAAAAAAAAGAAGCAGCAGCAAATCTTATTGATGTGGTGCAATGCCTCTAGTAAGATCTTGATAAAAAGATGAGCAGAATCTGAAATCATGTAGAATTCACCTGAAAATAATTGAAGGAGCTCTTGCCTATGTCATTTTCTGGTGTCTGCCATCACAAGAAAGAAACCTAGTTTAGAAATTTGTTAATAATGTTAAGAACCTTCAAAAGAAAAAGGTACTCGGTTACTAGATTCCAAATATAAGGTTAACACAACAAATAAGTACACAAAAAAGTAAGGGACATAATCCTTCTATTCATTGGTCCACTAGAAAATAAGACGAACCGAAATAACTGACACCATAGTCAAGCTTAAAAAGCATAAAACTAAATAGAATATCTATATAACTAATACAAATATAAATAGGAAAAGATAGAATGGACGAACAGAGTTCTCTGTGATATTCAAAAAAACCCTAGGGAAATGTGAATAGCAAAGATATAAGAGGTAACCTGTGGATCCTCAATGGAGATAAGAGATTGCTTTCCTTTAATTGAGAACCTGAAAACAAAAAGAAGGAAACAAAATAAATTACCTAACAGATATAAAACTTCTTTAAAGTAAAACACTTACATAATTTAAAATATATCAAAATTTCATACCCTTTCCTACTCTTCAGGAAGAAGGTACCTTCTCCATTACAAGATACACCAACATCTGATGTATTTAGTTTGCGTCCATAAATATCAAAGAAATTAACCTATATCACAACATATGAGCAAATATGAGCAACTTGCCCTGAAAAAAACAAACCTGTAGGGTAATTTTGCAATAGAAATCCCCAATGAGATGAAATTACATAAAAGAAGGGAAAGAAGAAGGAAAAAGCAAACAGAGATAACAGGCCAGGAGGAACAGAAAAAGGTAGTCACTCAGCTTTAGAGTTATAATCAAAGATTAAAAAGGAAAGAAGTGAGCACAGGACACAAGCAAAACGAAATGCACAACCTGCTGTGCATTCCACAAAAGCTAAAACTTCCTCTTTCTCTTGATTGCTTCTGAAAAGCGGAAACTTCCTTTAGAAACCTTGAAGTGCAAGAACTGAATATCTTAGACTGATAACAGTTAGAGTTGTACAGTCTTTCTCCTATAAATATAAGTGTTATGGCTTCGGTTTAATCGACGACTTATAGTTTCCGACTCTGTAGCTGCCTTCCTCGCTTCGTCTTCGGCATTCAGAGTTGTGAACTAACCTCTTCCTTTTACAGCCAGACAACTGGCGGATAAGCTGGGCATCTAAAGAACATAAGATCCGAGTTGCCGCCAGGCATAAAAGTCATATTGTCACTTATGCCTATTGTCTTTGATCTTTTTTCGAAGGCCTGAAGGAATCTGCTTGAACAACCTCTTAAGTACTTATTTCTTAGTTCTCCCAGAAAAATTAAGATTTAAGGATGAGTTAAAAGTAAATTTTTTGTCCCTCGCACTTGCCTGAATTAGTTGGTACTTGGTAGTAGGGTCAAAATAATCTTCTCCCCAAAGACTAATTGCAGCAACAATTGGAAGAGATCAAAAGAAATTAACAGCAAGCAAAGAGACACTTCTAATAAAGCATAAAACAGATTAAGGTTTTTTTTTTCTTTTTCTTTTTTTGTGTGTGTGTGAGTGAGTGTGAGTGAGATGAGAATCATGGTCAATAAGGCAGTTGTTACAGTCGTGAGTTATCACATTGGAACTTTGAAAGAGGAGATTTATGTATCAGCAAGGAACATATAAAGCTAACATATTTCAACATGGTTTAGAAGTTCAGCATATTCCTACTTCTCATACAGGTGCAATGGTTTTCTATTAAGTTAGTCACTAGAAAACTTTGCCTTAGGCTTTCATCTTCTCCAAGAAAGACCTATACGGATTTTTCTCTTTTGCCCCTCTAAGAAACTAAAGTTTGATTTTTTTTACCCCATTCTCCCACCTGCAGCTTGACCATTCTCTTCAAAGCAAGAACATTGTTCGGTCATTGTAGGTAGAGCATTGATTTCTTTGAAAACTTTCAAGAGATACAAGTTCGAAGGAGACATACCAAAAGAATTCCCAAATTCTCCTCCGCAGAAGCTTGGCCATTTCGATGATTCTGCAAAACGAATGACATAGCATAGACCAAATAATCAAAACAAGGTAAAACACAAAAGGTGCATTGGTAGCAACTAGTTTTACATGACAATTAGCACATCATAACAATAACCCCACGGGTTAAGTTGATTTTGAAGTATCAAAGAGTGTTGCTCAAAAGACTCGACCTTTCCTCCTTTTTACAGTAGTTAATACAGAAGTGATGAACAGTAGAAATTTGGTCAAACCAAAAACAGAAGCCTAGACAATATGGTGGGCAATATGGAAAGAGAGGAACTCTAGGTGTTTTGAGAGCATAGAAAATAGTGTGCAGAGTGAAACTCAACTGCATTTTGCTATTATGTTTTTGGTGTAATTAGTTATACTCAAATGATACTGTCTCTATAATTGATGTTTTAGACTCAATTTAGCCAAAGAGCAGTAAGAATTTGGGGCTTTTGTATATAAGGTTTCAGTACAACCCATGTACTGTTTTGTGATATAATACAACCTTACCAAGTTCAAAAAAAAAAAAAACAGAAGCCTAGACAATCTTTTCCAGATGGATGAAGTATTAAAGACAAAGGAAATAGCAATTAGAACAGAGTACCTCAAATCTCCATTCCCTCCCCATCTCAACTTATGTTCTCTATCAGATATAATTAAGTTTTTCAAACCTTAATCGACAAACTGACAAAAGAGGCCAATGCTATTTGATCATATTAAAGATAACATGCTTGAGCTGTCTCATCTCAAAAACTTGTTTTAATCCATACTCCTTCAATCCCAGATAGAACTTCCACCTTTCTTTTATGTGAAAAAAGAGCAGCAGTAATATCATGCAATGTGTATTTGGCAAGTGAAAGGCTAGCACCAGTGAAACATAAAGTGTAACAGAAACAAGAGGGTCCTTTTCTAAGTGAGACATAAAGTGCAACAGTAACAAGAGGGTCCTTTTCTAAGTGAGAATAATTAGGACTGCCATAAAACTAATATTTCACTTAGTTACACTACTATTTCACTCGATTAACTAATTGTGAGACATTAAGTCTTATTTTTAAACACAAATACATGACCAGTTATAATTTACCAGTCACACTATTAGAACATATGATTGAGTTGACTCACCTGCAACATTGCTATGAGCATTACAAGCAATGCATAGGATCCAATCCCACCAGTATAAACCTGCAACATAAGAAGACAATAAGTCAAAGCAGAAAAGATTGAAACCTTAAACCAGCAAGCACCATTAACATATTTCTACACATGTCTTTGCTGAGACTTAGCAACTTGGATTATTCTGTTTTTAACACATGTCTCTGCAGACAGTTAGCAACTTGGATATATCAGAAGACATTAGGAATGCTTTACCTCATTTAACTCTCTCTGTTGCAAGAACACTTTCAAAATCAAGCATAATGGTCGCAGAGGAGGCCAGCTAGACATAGAATCCTATAAAAGTTTGCAAAAACAATAACATCAGACACAGTTAATTTCTACATCACTGGATTTTCACTGTTCAGCGAGTGGAAACGTCAGCACAAACCTTAATAAATTCAGCAGCTTTGGGTCCATTTTCCACATCAAAGCTGTGGACACAGAACAGAAAATTAGAGGTATAAAGTTAACTAGATACAGAACACAAATGCTCTTCAGTCGATATCAGACTTAGTCATTTGGGTTCAAAAGGATGGCAGTCTTGTTTGCATAGTAAGTACTTGGCTGAACTTCAGAGGAAGCTGATATAAAACAATAAGGTATATCAAGGCGATTTCAAGTTACCAAGAGTGAAATGAGTCATCATAGGTTTTTTCTCTAACTTCCAGGAAGTGCAGAAGGAGAGAAATTGGTCAACCCCTCATTTCATTTTGTTGGCTTGTTAAGACAAGGACTAAATTCTAAACTAATATGGACAAATTAACAATCAAATGCACCAGGTGAGAAACTCAAACCAAAAAAAAGGGAACACAAGAAAAGGATTAGGTCAAAACACAAAAAATGAAGTACATCATAAAATCAGCGGAATTATTTGAATTGGATAATGAACTGAAACCAGAAACCAAGTATGGAGAAGCTGAAAGAAAAACATAAACTCTCCTTATGCACAGTTGCACACTATCCACTGATCAACAAGTAGGGGCAAGACAATTCGCAGCAAGAGACTAAATGGAATAAGTTCTAGCAAATGCAATACATAGCCTTTTTAGCTATGATTTAGGGATAAAGACTAGACAAATAAACATCAGCAATATGGAACTATCTTCTACAAACTCATAATATTGCCAGAATCCCATAGGCATAATAAAACCTTATATTGGCCGCTAAGAAGAATCGAACCTTATGTCAAATGAAATGCCACTTTTCTTCTCCACAAATTTTATTATTGGCACACGAGCCTTTGAAATCACCTGATTCAGAGAAGTACATGAAAATTCCAGATTATAAGTTCTCTTTGCAGAAATCTATCATGGGTGTTAGGGGGGAGAAAACAAAAGAAAATGTTCCTCATAGAGAGATCACAGGGCCACGTGATGCACCTGTATCTTCTTCGCAACTCCTTTCTGTGAGAGAGCTCTGGAAAGAGCTTGTAACCCAATTTGAGGACTTCTAATTTCTGACCCTAAAATCACCAGCTGTATTTCAAAGAGTAGCTCATTACTTTTATTGTAACTTGAATCATTTTTGCTTCTACACCACAATCAACCAACAAATAATATATGCCTGTGAAAAGATCAGCATTGCAGACAAAGAAAGTCTACAATCTTAAACACATTTACAACATAGTAACCACCACAATAAAGTATCACGCTCCAGAAGTATTTTGTCAATAAGAAACTGTGTTTTCTTTTTTTGAAAAACGCATGCTCTTTTGTTGGGTACGACAACATTTGCAGGTCCAACATCATAGAACAAGTGATCAAGTACAGGATGTCCAGGTTAGCATGATGCTTTTTGTAGCATGTTACGGAGGATCTGTAAACCTAAGTACCTAACTACATCAGTATTGAGGGGTAGGCATTGTTGTTTGTTGATAAATAAGGTATTGAATGACAGTGTTATTATTATTATTAATTATTAAAGCAAGGATTCAATTTAGCTCAACTTTTGAGCAGAAGTTGCAGCACTTTAATGAGAAACTTTAAGGAAAATATATTGTTACCGAGAAAGAAAATCCAAAATTAACTTGAAAAAAAAAGAGTAATCTTACATCAACATCACTAGTGGGAAGATAAAGCCCTGTCTTGAATGATCCGAAAACCTCTGGCTGGAAAAAAAAATTAAAAAGAACTTTAACACAGTGAAGCCATTAGCTTTGTACATCACAAGCATAATGTGCTATATAAGGATGGAATGGAATGGAAATGGGAATGGCAAGTGTGAGCACAGACCTTGCAGTTGGGCCAGATATATTTAATAACATTAAAAACACATTCTATTGCTTCATTACGAGATGCTTGCTCCTCCAGTGTAGGTGATAAAAACTCACAAAAATCTATTATCTCTGCAAATATCACACACAGCAAGTTTAAGCAAATTCAGCTGCAAAGCTGTTAGGTAAAAAATATGAACTTTCTATATAAGTAAGTAAATTTAAATATGCACACACAATAACACATGCATATGTCTGTGTTTATACTGTCAATGCATACATACATAATCCAGAAGCTGATTCAAAATTTAAAGTTTGTGAGTTCCTACATCGATTTCAAGTTAATATACAATAATAACTAGGTTCACTATAAAATATTTACTGAATAGTTTAGTAGAAATATAAAAATTTTAGCAAAAGCTGATGGATCCGCCTGAGCAAGTTTAGAGCAAATTTAGCTTCTAAGAAGAAGAATATCATACATCATCACCAGAAGAACAACGAAAACCAACACAACGTAGCTTTACCTTGGTGAAGCTGGAGCATGGGACTCTTAAACCGACAATTAGCACGAAACCAATTGCCTTCAAGTCCTCTCTCTACTTCCTTATCCGGCAAAGGAGTAGCAGATGGTACCGGCGTCGAAACAGAGCTGGTATTCAGGTCGGCGGCGTCTCCATCGAGGTCGAGTGAAAAGTAATCAGGCGCGGCAGTTTCCGGTGAGGGACACTGGATAGTTGATAGTGAAATCTGGTTCCGGAATACAACGTAGGGTTCATGTTCGTCGGAGGACGACAACGACGGAGGTAAGTCGTCGTCGGCAGTGGTGGTGGTTCCGGCGGCGGAGAGTGGGCGGAGAGTTTCGTACAAAATGCCATCAACTTCCATTGGTACTGAAATCCGCACAATGTGTCTCACAACATTACGGTCGTGGAATTAACTTGGACTGATTTAGGGCTTTACTATTGTTTTCTTTTCTATTTTTCCTTTTATTAATTCGAATTTACGTTGGATAAAGGATAATAAAAATATTATCGAAGCAAATTTAGGCAAGTTGGGAATTATCTTGAATTGCTTTGTGATAAAACTAACTCATAAAAATATAATTTGTCCAATTTTTTCAATGACTAGAAAACCTAAACCTAGTTTAGCACTTTGTTTTTAGGCGAGTTAGTAAAAATTGATAGGATGAACTATAACACATTGTTTTAGCGAGTTATTAAAAAAAATTGACGTGATGAACTATAACTTCTAGCGAGTTAGTAACAGAATTGACGTGATGAACTATAACACATTGTTTTAGTGAGTTAGTCACATAATTGACGAGATAAACTATAACACATTGTTTTAGCGAGTTAGTAACGAAACTAACGGGATGAACTATAACACATTGTCTTAGTTCATCTCAATAACACTCGACCTTGATTAATAATCAGTCTATTTAATAACTCAGTTAATTTTAACTCGTTTAGGAGTTTGACACCTCTAGCATTGGGCGGAAGGGAGCTTTCCCCCTTAAATAAGTCTAACGTAGTGCAAATTTGAATTAATCGAGTTAGTTAATTTCACATACTAGATCATTATGCAAAGAGAAAGAGAGAAGAATAATAAAGCCTATATAAATTGTAGTAGATGTATCTATACATATGATAAACCAGATGAACAAGTCATTCATAATTCTCTAATGAGCTCTACTTTTGCTCTTTATGAACTCATAAAAACAGTTGAGGAAACTCTGAACAAAAGCTAGAAAGAGCACTAATAATACGAAGCTAATAATGTACTAGTATATTTTACCCAATTAAAGTTGAACTAGTTGGGCAAAAATTAGTCTCAATTCACCTATTGTCAAAATCCAATGTCAGCATGGTCTCAACTGAAGAAATAATTCGCAGTGTTTGCAGGAACAACAGGTGCTACTCCAGTCCCTCTCTGTGTCAAGTGAAGAAATTTGTCGCAATCCTTTACTCCAATCTCCTTAAATGTATCTATAACTGTCTTGATGAATCCGGCCAAAGAAGCCTTGAAAGTTGGTGAGCAGCTTTTGTCGCCCTCATCAACATCCTGAACACCACCCCGGACAAGGCTACCTACTTGAGCACCATCTGTGTATGCTTTACATGCCACAAGAATATCTTGAGCACTTCGAAAGAAATGCCCTAATACAAAATCTTCAAAATACTGCAGCAAGAAGCGCATTTGGAATTAGTAGTTGATTTAGAACCACGAGTGTGAATGAAGTCAAGAAATAGTCATGAAGCATAACAATAGAACCTATTTTGGTAATAAATGGTTAAGAACCATTGAAGATGATCACAGCAGGCAAAGAATAAAAGAAAATATGGATACCTTTGGTGGACGCCTCATGGAGAAGACCATCGTTTTCAGATTTAAAATGTAAGTGTTCTCATTGTACTGCAGTGAGCTTGCATCCCCTCTGGTTGTCCCGCCTGTGTTTGCATAACCAGGCTCATTGAAATAGGGTTTTGCATTTAAAATTAGCCCCTGTATGGACACCAAGACTTGTAACATAGTAGATGCACGAGGGATCCATTTCTCCTTCCCTTGGCCAGTCCAAGTGTTAAGTAAACTCAGGCAGACTTTTCCACAGTTATACAAATTAGGATTGATTCGAAGGCCAAAGGAATGGTAGTGCACAAGCTGGAAACAATAGGTAGGGAGGTGTTAGGCTAAAGGTCGAAAGGTTAAAGCAGTACAGGCCTCAGAGACAAAGCGAGATACATACCGGGGGGACACTGGGATAGTTGCTTGGAAAGAAAACATCAAAGAAGTAAAGGCCATCATGATATGGAGTTCCATCAGCACCCATGATAACTGCTCTTAACAGATCCATTCTTGATTCGTACACCCTGACAAATATTGTATCTGCTCAATAAAAGACAACAAGATGAGTGCATGATTAAGAAAGTTGCAAAAAACATGTGTTATAACTAATGGAAGGCTGCACCCAAGGGTGTGGCCAAGTGGTCAATGAAGCGGGATGACAACCATGAGGTCTCAGGTTCAAATCCCCGCGGAGACAAAAAAACACTAGGTGATTTCTTCCCATCTATCCTAGCCTTGGTATATAGAAATGAAAGGCTGAGATATTCAGACTTCCCTGACTAAACAGAATTTCTAGGCCTTTGTATGTTTAAATTTCAAAGGCTCGATGAAAAAAGAAAATCACAACACATCATGTGAAACTTTGCTTGTATACCAGGCAGATCGTTCTCCAGTATCTTCCATTCCTCCTGTATTTTCTTGGCCCAATTCTTAGAAGGCTGCAGTAGAATAGATATATCATAAGATAATGAAGCCAAAACTGGTTGAAGTTATTTGAAATTTTTTACTTGGGATAAACTAACCAGGTTCCCTGAAGAAGCCTGTCGAGAATAGAAATGGTCCGAATGATCCTCAACAGTATCAAATTTTTTGAAAACTTGGAATTTCTTCAGAATTTCAGCTAAATTTCTATGTTGCTCTCCATTACAAGCCGATCCTGAAGGAATTGAAGGACATCCTGCAGTTGTTGCCCTTTTATGCAAACTCAGGGGGGAATAGTTTGTCATAGCAGCTGATGCATGAGCAATTCCTGCTGAAATTGGAGTGGTTTGATTAAGAAATAAATTCTTCATATCAGACACTGGAGATCCCACGGGATTTGGAAAATAAGGCCCAATAGGAGTAGATTGGTTGCCCGAACCATAAGAGGTTGTAGCACCGGATGAACCTAATTTCTTTCCATAATGAGATAATGACTCTTCATACAATTTATATGGGTTATTCCAATCAAAAGAGGCTGTAGCACTGGATGAATGGATTTTCTTTCTAATAGTGGAAAACTTTTTTTCTGCCCCAGATGAGAGGATCTTTGAATTACTTGCTCCCTTAGAACTCTTCTCATTCGAATTTCCAATGACTAATTGTCCCTCCTTGCCTAAAGAAGGTCCTGGGGATGACCAAGACGACCCAAACTGTGTAGGCTGACCAACGAGAGTAGAGCTGCTAAATGAAGTGGACTGGTCCCTTACTGCCCCAGAGACATCTCTTCCTGAAGTACTTGTAGTGGTTGACACCATTTGTTCTTTCATGGGACCAGGCATCCATGGGATTGGAGCCTCAACTCCAGGGGGGATATCCATGTTATCAAAATGTGCTTGTAAAACAGCATAGTCGGAATACACTAAATCATCATAATACATGTCCATGTTCTCATCAGCACCGAATAGTACATCAGAACCAAACTCGTCTATAATAATTGGACTATTAGATACTGAAAGGCAATTCTTCTTCTTTTTTGATGACGAAAGGCATTTCGTATTTGAAGACTGAACCCCATCTACTGGTCCACTATTACCCGAGCTACCATTACCAACCAAAATATCCTGCAAGAGATGTGATTGACAAAATTAGACCTCCAAAAAGGGACAGCATAGAAGACGAACAAGAAAAGAACCAGTATTTTGACAAGAGGGCATTGACAATCTCTGATTACCTTCCCCTTGCCACTAAATTTTACATTTCCACAAGAGTGCTTAACATCACTAAAGTCTTCTTCGTCAACATCTATTATTTCATGGAAAATAACCTACAAAGAATACATCAGCACTACTAGTGTCAAGGCCAACAATAATGTTACAAGGAAAGAGAATCAAGTCAAAACAACAATGCTTGTCTTGTCAATAAAACCAAACTTCCAACAGAATCTCCTGCAAATTTGGACTAAAAGGCATACATACACACAATCAATAAACAGAAAAGATGTCAAAAGAGGTTAGCTAATCTGAAGGACTCTAGTCCTTCCTCAATTTTCTATTTTCCTGAAGAGGCACTCTCATACATATCAAAAGATTTCTACTGTAGGAAAAATAAACTTCTATTCAGTTGAAAGGAAGAAAATATATCCAGATATATCTAGCTTTTGCTCACATAAAGGAGAGCGAAATCCAGCTGAATGTATTATGTTGCATATGTGTTAAGAGGATTATGGTAATGCCAAACTAATCTGTAGACAAGTTCAAATTAACTTTTACAAAGAAAATATTTGAAAAATAGTACAAGAGCATGTTGAGGACAGGGTAAGTAAATGCCTGAACATATTTTTTGGACCAACTCACACTACCTTCAACTAATTTACCGGTACCTACTACCTCCTACTAGAATGAAGTACCAAGGAACGTTTTTTTAATAACTATACTGTCCGGGCCAATTTGCACACACCTCAACCAATTCCGCAAGATACATGTCACCCCTCACCAGCATCAAGTATCGAGTAACTCTGTCCACCAGCCTTTTTAGTTGGTCCAAACTAACCCCTGTAAATAATTTAGAACTCTTCTTGGATTTTGTTAGCTCTATAGCTTAGAAAGAGGCTACAAATCCTTTTTTTGTGAGCTTAACTGATCTATCCTTGTAAAGCTTGCATCTTCTTGATGCCTTGAAATGAATCTACTTACTTCATCAAAAAAAGAAAAAAAAACCTAGTGATTTTGTCTCAATTGGGATTTGAACCTAAGACATCATAATTCTCAACCCACTTTATTGACCACTAGGCCACACCCTTGGGTGCCAAAGTACCAAGTAACTATGTAAAAGATTTATATAAATAGGAAGAAATCACTTTGTGTTTCTTCAGATTTTGAAAAATAGATTTCCCCTGGTTCAGTTTTTCTTCATTGACATTTACTCTTCACCCTTGGATGCAAATACCTAAGCACTTTACTCTCATTGTTTTGATAAAATAATAATTTATTGATGTGAGGAAAAACTCCCATATACAAGTGGTACATAAAAAAGTAAGGAGCCCATAAGTCCTTGGATATCTCCCATATTGGTTACAGAATTCTTTTGCTCCAACATTGGTTACTTGTTTTGGTTCCAATAGTATTAAGTTCTGAATAATCCGAATTTCATACGAGGAATACAATCTGTTACACCTTCAAATATCCTACTATTCCTTTCTACCTGGAAATCCAATGGTATATATAACGGATAGTACTCCATACTCAGACGTGTTCACTATGGCGCAAACTAGTCTTGAACATTGCTGAGAATAAGTGAGAAAATTAAACATCAATAGGACCATACAAAAGTTGGACTGACATAGAAGTTTCTTCCAGAAAATCTTTGATTTCTTGGGAGGGACAGTGGGAGATAAAATGACATGGAGCTGACGTTAACACACTTCATTTGGCTACTCTAATAAAAAGAAACATAAACTCTCTGCAAAGCCAAAAGTTCTGAAAATGCAAATTCACAGTCATGTGCAATTACCACCAAATAAGCCAAGAAAAAATAGTAAACTGTACATTGGGGGTAAAATGTGTATCAGCAAGATGATTCAAAGAGGTCATTAACATATATTATAGCTGAAAGTGCGCAAGCTAAAGGTAATCAATCAATTCAGAAACAAAAGAAAAATGCAAAAAGATAGAATCCTGGTACAAAGTACATAATTTTATACCTCCTTTTTCTTAGGAGTTTTTGATTTCGAACTCCAATTGGTAGGTCGCGAAATTTCCAGTACCTCAACATCAATGGCACTTCCACCTGGAAACACTCTTTTCCTGTGCATCAATAGTACCATCACGAATCACAGAGAAAATGCTTAAATAAAGACAAAAACAAGAAAATGATCAACTGGTCTGTTTTTAACTTGTAACAATATATCAACAATATCACAGACACATAAACACTTAAAAGATAACAAGAAAATCATCAATTATGTACTTTGAATTCAATAACATCAAAATCATTGACCCCCAAAACATGTACAACAACAACAACAACATACCCAGTTTATATCGATATACACAAACCTTACCTCTACCTCATGGAGATAGAGAAACAACCCTCGGCTTCCCCAAATACTTGGACATTCTTTTTCAATACCATCAAAAAACAAAACTACCCCAATTATACTTAAAAGAGTTATTTTTCCTTTTCACAACAAAACAATACAATCATCAACCTTAGGAACACCATAATAACATATCAAAAGTGCATAAACCCACACACCCTCGTTATAAATCTCTTTTTTCCCCCTAAAAACAGAGAAAATCATCAACTGGGTCATCTTTCTTTTTACAACCATGGTGTCCAGGCCAACTTCTCTCCCCCACTATCAACTCGACTAATTCTACGGATACCCAATACACCCCATCATCAAAAAAGGTCATCTTTTTACACTTCCATTTGAAAATCAATACAATCAAAAATCAAAAATCAAAAAAAGATACTTCCACTATCAACTCGACTAATTCTACAGATACCCAACACATCCCATCATCAAAAGAGTTATCTTTTCACACTTTCATTTGAAAATCAATACAATCAAAAATAAAAAAAAAATAAAAAAATCTGAACAAATAAAGACAAGAAAAGAAAATGATCAACTGGGTTTGTGCTATTTACTTGGAATTCTCAGAAACGTATGTTGCTACTTGTTTATGAGTCTCCATGGATCGATTTTGCAGAGAATTGAAAGAGGCGATTTAGGTCTGGCTTGTTAAATTCCACAGATTTTCATCGATGAAATTGAAAAAATATATACAGAAAAATCTATTGCTATGTTCCGTCTCTTCAGTGGATTCTATATTTAAAAAATTACTCTCACAAAGAAACCAAAAATAATATATTGTGAAACTTTTTGGTTCCAATAAGTTAAGACTTGAGCTTTATGACTCATTCTTCCCGCCTGGCTAAGTTGATAGGGCGGAATTTTGAGTCGAGGATTTATTCGAAATAATTTTTTATTGTTATTAAGTAGGAATAAAGTTAGCGTATGCGTTATTTTTGGATTTTGGTAGATGTTATTTGTAAAAATACATTGATATGTTATAATGTTATTTTTTGTTGGGTTTTATTTTTTATGATCGTGACGTCTGGATTAAGTTTCCATCCACTTCGACTTATTTAATGTAATATCTACTTTCTTCGATCAGCAATATGTAACATGTAATTATGTTCACCAAAACTATGATGATAGAAAGAATCGCCTAATTTTCATGTTTTTAAATTTTAGGATAGGATTTTGAGTCGAGGATTTACTCGAAACAGTTTTTCTATTTCATAAAGTAGGAATAAGGTTAGTGTATGTTTTTTTTATTATTATTCAGATTATATTTGTGGAATTGTATTTGTATGTTAGTTTTGTTGTGTGCTTTTTTGTATTGTGGTGTTCGGACTAAGTTTTCACACTTCGACTAATTCAGCGTAATATCTACCTTCTCCCATCAGTAATAAATATCAAATAACTCTGTCTATTAAGACTAGAGCAGATTGAAAAAAAAAAACTACCTAAGATTTTATGTGATGGAATTCATTTAAATTTAAAAAAATTATCAAACATATTTGGTTGTTGATAAATATGTAAACTTTATTTTGGGGTGAAAGTTATTTTTAAAAAAATTATTTCGACTCTTAATATTATATTACAATTTAACTAATGGTTAAATAATATTTTTATCAATTTTTAAATATTAAATAAAGCAATTCTGTAAACTATTTTCTGACTCATTGACCAAACATAGGAAAACATTTTTTTGCTACTTCTTTCTTTTTCCTTTTTGGCAAGATTTTTTTTTAAAAAAATGGCTTTCGGCATATTAAATAGTACACTTTTAATATAATATTATCTCAATCAGATTACTTATTATAAATATTTTCTAATCTTAGAAAAGTATTTTCTGACTCATTAATGAAAAGTTGAAAAAGGGTCTTCCTTTTTCTAATATCATTTTTGAAAAAAATGGATTTTGTCATATTAAAATACAGTTTTAATGTAATAATATCTTAATTAGATTACATTTAATATATTTAATAAAAATCTCCAAAAAGTATTTTCAGGTCATTATTTGAATTATGTAACTTTTATTTTGACAATATATCATTTTTTGAAAAAATGGCTTTTAGTATATTAAATACACTTTATATATAACAATATCTCAAAATAGTCGATATTTGAATGTGAAACTTTGAGGTTGATGATCTCAATAATCATTCATTAATTCATCTCTTTCTAGACTCTTAATCACTTAATAATAAAGAAATAAATAAAATATAGTATTTCATAATGTGATAATAAATATACTAACTCTCTTCAAGTAATTGATGTAATTAATAACTCTATTGAAGTTAAATTAATTGAATTAGATATTAATACCAAATATTCCTAAGGATACATTCTATTAAAGGAAACTTTATATTGATATTACAATTTAAGTAGATATAACATATTATTGCTTTATATTTCAAGTTACCTTGTATTAAAATATTCATACACTATTATACAAAATTAAACCAAAGAATATGGGAGAAGTGAGCTAATAAGGTGCTAAAAACTTCTATTTTCTAAATATATATATAAGAAAAAACACTAATACTATTTTCCTAACAAGCATTTGTTACTACTTGAATCTTGATGCACAAATAGTACTTTCACTGCAAGTCAAGGTATACTATCAACTTCCCACACTTATTATAACCACATCCCTGATATTTGGCACTTACCGGAGCCCTATCATACACATGCACCACCAGAGTCTTCATAAAAACTCTAGGACGAGGACCAAGTTTAACCCTGATTTACAATAAGCAGTGAAATTGGTAGCAAAGGTGCTAGGACGGATGGGTGCAAAGCTAAGTGAGGAATGTCACCATTTTACCTCTAAATTTTAATGATAGATAGAAAATGTGGGAAGGGGGTTCAGGGACGACAAATGTACAAAAACAAAAACTACGTGACATATGTGAATTAAATGTAGGTCCATTATAAACAATCATTAACACAACCTCCAATCTCGCTTGGCAAGGAGAATTCACTTGAACAAGGCGAGATTGATCGATATATATCAAGAAACCTAGTTCACAAAAAACAAAAACTAGACCAAGAAATGTAATTCACAAAAACAAAAACTACGATATGTGAGTGAAATGTAGGCCCATTATGAACAATCAATAACACAACCTCCAATATCACTTGGCTAGGGGGTAATCGCTTGAACAGGCGGGATTGATCGATCTACATCCAGAAATGTAATTCACAATACAAATAGTTAAGAAAAAATATCTTTTCCTGCCCAAGCAAATCGATTATTCAATTTCCTAGCTTTATTCCTGAACTTTGGATAAACAAAATTCCTCTGTATAAATGATCTGTAAACATTAGCTAATTGAGAGCTTGTATGGTCCCAAAAACAAACTGGGCATTATACAAAAAAATGTATCTTCGTTTGTCTTTTTAGTTAGAAATCTGCTTCTATCACTAATATCAGACCTTGAAGCCTTCAGCTCGAAGACATTTACGATGAGCTTCAATCCATTTCTCACAAGCAGATTCACCGTGCTCCACAATACATTCATCCCTCAGGTTCTTAGTTTCAGGGCAAGCGCAGCAAATCTTCTTCTTTGGCTTTGAATCGGGCATTGTAGATGCGGCTGACTTCTGATCTTTTGGAAGTTTCGACAAGGAAATGGTTGTGGATGTATGCTCTATCGGCAGTCCACCCATCGTCAAAGATTACTGGAGGAGTAAGAAATAACGATCAACAACGGCTATCTGAAGGACACTTGAGCACTGAAATACACACTAATATAAGTGAACCAACAGATAGTCTGTTCGGCCGAACTTCTAAAATCTGCTTATTTTGAAAAGAGTTTTTTGTTAAGTGTTTTTCGAGAAAGTACTCCTGGAGAGTAGTAGTTTGTGTTTAACTAGTCAGTTTTATAAACATTTTTGCCAATATTAGAGCAACAATCTGTGTTTGGCCAAGGTTCCAAAAGTGCTTCAGGGACACCTCAACTCTCTAAAATAAGCATTTTAAAAAAAAAAACAATAAGCACTTTTAGCTTCCCAAAAACTTGATCAAACAAACTAGAAAGGACCAAAATAAATGTATAAGAAATGCATTTTCAAATTCAACTCATCAAAACTTCCAGAAGAGGAGAAGAAACCCAAAAGGGTGTCTATCGAAAACATTGATAGGACGTCAAATTTACAATTTCATCAATCTAATAATCTATTATGGAGTCCACAAAAAAGTGTTACTGTACCACCTTCACATGAAGTAATCAAGAGCTGATTAAACATGAGCAATCGAGCACAGCTAGTGCTGACGGAGTCCTTTTTTAAATGCTTAACCACAATTCTTAAGAAAATAAGTGGAGAAAGATATTGCAAGTATTAGGATTCCCTTTTTTTCCACATCACTTCTATGTCAAACAACATGCACTTGTTATTAAAAGAAATCCTCAATATCTACACTACTAAAACAATTTCAAAACATATAGAGCTTCCAAAAACAGAATCTCTTTTTCTATCCCATGCCCCCCCCCCCCCTCCTCCCTGCGCTTTTTGGGTACCCTTTTCCAGCTCATATTGCTACAAAAAGACTCTTAAGTGTGCATATGTTTTTTAGAACCTTTAAAATATGAGTTCATCGGTTTACCCAAATGATAATTATATTATCCTAGGAAAAAGAGCTTTCTCATGGGGAGGCTAAAAGATAAGAGAGACAAGCTTTCTCCTGGGGAAAAAATCTCTGAGGACTATCAGAGTAAAGATTACTCTACCTGCACCCCTCTTCCCCTGTTCAGGCAAAAACTCTCCCCACAACACCCCCACCCCAACTACCAAAAAGAGCTTTTCCATTCACTTTTTTTCATCTTCTATTTAACCAAATGAATACTAATCTTCTCACAACATAAGTTCTTTCATACTAACATATTTCTCCAACAAAGATGTAATCTCAAAACACATTCACAAGAGGCACAAATGACGTCGTTGATGACATTACAATGTCGTGCTACATTCTACCTCAAAGAGCATTGTCTATTTGGACGTTTAACAATTAAGCAATAGTATGCCAAGTGTCAACTAAATTACTAACCATTCCACATGACGTGTCAGACACTATACATAATGAAATAGAAAAGGTGAAGTGAAAATTATTCAACAAAAGAAGTGTGTATTCAGTGATAATTTGTGAGATTCTCTAGCTTTAGGAACAATGCCACTTTACAATGCAAATTTCCTAATAAGGTCTACTTCAATCAATCAATCAATCAACTACTTCTAAAACCCAAACGGGTATTGTCAGCTATATGAATCTTCTATATCACTTCTGCTCTTCCATTATTGTCTCCTAAAACAAATTATAAGTTCTCCGAAACTAGATGTTCCTTAAATTAGAGTCCCCTTCAATCCATCACTTTTGTGAGGGAAAACACATATGGAGAAGTCATAATTGTTTGGATAACAAACTATTCACACAGACATTTCTATACTACAATTAAGAAGGATAAAAAACATCTTTACTTAGGAGGATAATTCGAATTTAAAAATGCTTAAAATGATGAACAGCAGGTGTTCATTGTCCATAATTCAGCAAATAGTGCTTCTGTCTAATTTCCTTATCACAAAACATGGATCAAAATTCAGAACGTGATGGAAAAAGAATCAACCATTTGGAAGAAACAAAAGAGAATACACTTCTTTGTTTTTTTAATAATAGTGTTATCTGGTCTAGTTTGCGTGCACCTCAACTAATTCCACGAGGTACCTGCTACCTCCCACTAGCAAAAGTATCGAGTAACTCCATCCACCAAGGGCTGAACAAATAGAATGAAATCACCTAATGTTTATTGCCTCAAGTGGGATTTAAACCTGAGACCTCATGATTTTCGATCCACTTCCTTAACTATTAGGCACCCTTGGGTGAAAAAAGATAATATGTTTCTATAAATTAAGAGTAAAAAAAGATTCTATTGAGTTGGTATTTTGTGTGATAAGAATATGCAATCAATATTTAAAGATAAGTTTTATAGAGTGGTGGTTAGACGGACTATGTTATGTGGGAAAGAGTGTTGGTCAGTCAAAAACTCTCATTTCTGGAAGATGAGAGTAGAATTGATGAGGATGCTGATATGGATGTGTGAGCATACAAGGAGAGATGAGATTAGGAATCAAGATATTCGGGCCAAGGTTGGAGTGGCCCCATGGAGGATAAGATACGAGAAGTAAGGTTGAGATGATTCAAGCTTGGAAAAAAGAGAAGTGTGGATGTGCCGGTAAGAAAGCACGAGAGGTTGGCCGGTCGAAGGCTTGAGGACGGGTAGAATTAGGCCTAAGAAGTATTGGGATGAGGTGTTAGGCAGGACATGACGTAGCTTCAGCACATCGAGGATATAACCCTTGATAGGAGGGTGTGAAGGTCGACGATAAGGATAAAATGTTAGTAGGTAGTCGAGTGTTCGTTTTCCTATTCCCTAGTGTATTAGTATTAGTCTTGTATTTTCGTATTCTAAGATTTCTATTACAATCTGTTGATTTCTTAGCCTCGATTACTGTATTCTCTTGTTTTGTTCTAGCTTGTTACTGTCGTCTTTTCGTCTTTTCATCTGTTTTGAGCTGAGGTTCTATCGGAAACATCTTCTCTACCTTTTCAAGGTAATTTTTCAAGGTATGGATAAGGTCTTTGTACACACTACCCTTCTCAGACCCCACTTGTGGAATTACACAGAGTTTGTTGTTGTTGCCCCGGAGACAAAAATTACCTCCAACAGCCCTAGTGGTTAGTTCAATTAGCAAAGATCGATGGACTTGTGTCTTAGGCCACAAGTTCAAGCCCTCGACCAAGTGAACTAAATCCACTATTTAAATAGAGTATGCTCAGAGGGGCGAACTCATCATCTTCTGAGTTTCAGAGATTACGATTAGCTCAAAGTACTAGCAAATTTCACGGTCATTAAGGTCTGCGTACACTCTACCCTCCACAGATCGCACCGGTGGGTTTATTGTTGTATTACACAATGGACCAATTGATTTCAAATTCCATCTCTGATCGTAGGCATCTATTTCTGACTTTGTTTCATCGGAAAAAATAAGTAATCAAAACGCTTAGGGTTCTAAAATCAAAGTGACGGAGCACATAAAAACGCAAATTCAAGGGTTTAATTGAGTTATCGGAGTAAAAAATCCCGAAAAAAAACTGATTAATTCAAAAATTGTCAACATCGATACTTCAAACTTCGAATAGAATAGTATGAAGATATGCGGCTTACCTGTTTTGCTCCGTAGTTCTTCGCCGGCGTTCGGTTGATTGCAGACGGCGATGTATCTGTCGACAATCTAACTTGGTAGGTTTATTAAGAAAGGAAAAAAGGCTTAGTTCTCCCACTACTTTTGGTTTACAAATGTGCCAAACATCTCCCTTTTTTGCTTTTCCTTTTTAGTTTTTATTTTATTTTATTTTTTATTCGGTGTTTGATATTTTTTTTGTGATCCGATTAATTTGAATTTTGTATAAATTAAAATCTGGACTTGATAGGTAGACGTGATTATTAGCTCGTCTAGTCTTGAGGATATGAGGTTGAGAATATCTCAATGGTCGGTCAGACTAAGCTTAAAAGGATAAAAGCATACTTTGAGTAACGAAAGAAAATGATATAATTTATCTAAACATTATACTCATTAAGCAGTACAATACAATATAACATATATTATGAAATGATACATAACAATCATCCAAACAAAAAGTAAAAATAAGTTTATTCAAAAACTTAAATTCAAGATCGTCTCTAATTAAGAATGAATGAATATCTACCGCTCATATTACTTTTAATATTTTTTGCTTTCCATTTTGACATGCTCCCCTAGAAATGAAATTCTATCTTGGGTACATGTCACTTCTATTACAAGGAATTCAACTTCCAATCCAAAATTAACATGCAATTAAACATAAGGTGGGTTGAAGTTAGCATCAAAGGCTGCAAATTGATCACCTTATTATATGATATTGTAATTTATTTTTTAAGAGATAAAGCATTAAAAATACTCTAAATATTATTTTAGTTCCTCAATTATTGACCACCTTAAAAATACCTATCTACTTGATTAAGAAATTTAAAAAACACTCCTCTTATATATGCCACAAGTCATTCACCTATGCATATATGTAAATAAATTTATTGATACGATATACACATAGATATATATAGTTAAGAAAAAAGTATTTAAACACTCCTCTTTGATGTTGAAATTTCTTGGAGTAATTTTATGTCGGCAGAATTAAAGAAAAGAAAAGTAATTTTATGATGTTGAAATTCTAATTTTGACAAAAGTTTCCACAAGTTGGACATAATAAATTTGAACATATCATTTTTTTTCTTTCACTACCATACAATTTTGTCAAATTATTAGTTTAAATACTTTTTCTTAACTATATATATCTATCTATGTGTACAATGTATCAATAGAAAATTTCACATATATATATATATGCATACGTGAATGAAAAGTGGCATAAGATGAGTGCTTTTTAAATTACTTAATAAGTAGATAGGTATTTTTTAGACAGACAATAATTGAGAGATTAAAATAATAATTCACGCCAAGTTTAGAATATTTTCAATGCTTTTCCTACCATACAATATATATATATTGCCTCCTTTTCCAATCAAAAGCATGTTGTTGAAGTTGCACACATGTTGATTCAAACACCATTATCATAAAAATTGCACGCATATTGATTCAAACACCATTATCATAAAAATTGCACGCATGTTGATTCAAACACCATTATCATAAAAGTATATCCTAATATGTTACTACCTTACATACCATTCTTACCTACCTTGCCTGATTTGTCTAATAGTCAAAAGAAATTCAGCATCTAATATATATATATATAAATAATATAATTTTTTATCGAATAAAATTCGGATCTATCTGGCTGTGCCCCTGTGGGATGGGGAGTGGGGTTGGTTATTCAGTTTTTTTTTGTGGCCAGAAAAAAGTGTAAGCTTACACTAAAACAGCATTATTGTAGGAAGAATCTATGAAGTGAGATAGACAATGCAACTTCATTTGTTCTTTTCAAAAAAGACTAAGCATACCAACAATAACTATACTATTTGCAAATGACATACTTCAAATTTTGGAAGATCTAATGATAGAAAATAATACTAGAGATAGGACTATTATCAATGGCGAAGTTAAAATTTTTGTTAACGATGTTTAAAATTTTAATATATTTATCTCAAAAAAGAAGTTGTCAACCTATATATACAATATCATTTTCTGATAAAAAGTACATTCAAGTGACCATCCATAGAACAATGCAACTACAAACTATCACCGATAAATATTAAGCATGAAGATGAAGTCAAATATAATGAAAAAGACTTGTTAACATTCGAGAATCTTATCATCTGTTAGGTGGGCCAATGGATCAACCAAATTGAGCAAAAAGGGGACCAACAAAAGATACCCCATGTTGAGTTCAAGTGGAAAAGTTGAGGGGACTTTTTAACTTGGGACATTGGTCGTTTGTGTTTTGTGGATTAAATTCGATGACAATTATTCACTCTGTGTCCTTTTTTAGAGTTGAGTGATCTTCAAAGCATCCTCAATTCATTTTTTCTAGCGCTCTTTAATTAGATCCATAACTGATATTGCTTATATAAGAGTAACAAGAGAACTAAAAAATATAATAAAATTATCAACTAAAAAAGACCAAGTCAAGCTGATATTAACCAAACAAATACCTTCCTTCGCTATGCAAAGATATTTCAGTAGAGAAAGGTAGAAGGACAAGATCGTTATTGATAAATAAAAAAAAAAGGAGACTCTAAAGATGCCCTAGGGTTGAGTTCTAGGGGTAAAAGTTGGGAAACTTGTGATTCATGTCACATATTTGAGTCTGCTCGATACTATCAAAACCTAATATTAAAGTGAAGAAAAATAGTTATAGCGAATCCATTATTCTCGAGTTTCAAAAGCTATGATTGATCTAGGAAGTTGGTCCTAAAAAAATAAAAGTAGAGGGGCCCAACTAAAGATTCATGACTCATGAGGATTGAGTCATAGGCTCTGTATTAATCAAAGCCACTAGCATTGAATATTCATAAAGCAGCTTAATTAAGTCTTATATTATTGACAATGTATCATATATTAAGACAAAGTGATCAATCACACATTTTCAAATCAGAAATAATCCAACTTTATAGAAAAGAAAAGGCAACTTGATGGACAAAGCATCCTCTATTAATAGGATTTGATGAAAGAACCGCACCTCAAGAAAGGATGCGATGTAGACATCCTACCTTAATGCAACCATAAATGACTACTTTTATAGTTTGAACCCATAACCTATAAGATTACACGAAGAGAACTTTACTGTTGCTTCAAAGCTCCACATCGAGTCTTGCAGTATAGAAAGTTAGAATACCAAACAAAAGCCAACTTCAGGAGATCACAAACACATCTCATTCTATCAACAGAAACTTACACAAGTAAATGAAGCACTTTACAAGAATTGTCCACAAAAAAAGAAAAGGAAGAAAGTACTATACAAGATTAAAGCAAAGAAGCACAATCTGGTTGTGTTTCAAAACCTAACTTCTTGCAAAGTAGCTAACTATAACTCAAGTAATAACAACCAGATTTCAGACACCAAACTTTCAGATTCTTTAGCCAAATCCAACTAGTTCGGAATTGCGATGAAGTTGATTGATACTTGAACAAAGACAGTTTTTTTCATCTAAACATCTAAATATGGACTCAAATGTGTGTCCCTTCAAGGCATGAAAATGGCAACCACAAGATCCATTTATGAAACAAAGACTAATGATATGCTTCTTGATTTGTTCGTGCCATCCTTTAGCAATGACCATGCTGATCTTCTCTGTATCGTTCAAATTTCAACATCGACTAATCATACTTCTCTCTTCAAGAATGCACAAGAAAGAAAACCCAAGAAAGTCCTAAAACAATGTCAGCAACAACAAGAAGATCCATATATGAAACAAAGGAAGTAAGGCAACATAGACTAATCACACTTTTCTCTGATTTGTTTGTGTCATCCTTGAACAAGGGTGATGCTAATCTTCTCTGTATCATCCCTCGAAGGGACGAACGAAGACTAATCATACTTCTCTCTCCAAGAATACACAAGAAAGAAAACCCAAGAAAGTCCTAAAGCAATGTCAGCAACAACCAATCTCAGCCAATCGTGTCCGAGATCCTCCTCAAGCTTCCTCTCAAAGTAAATTCTCCAAACAGCCATAGATATATGAAGGAGGACACATCCCTTAGCAAAGAAATTGTGAAACTCTCTGTCTTTAACAAATGCCACCATGAACAAGAAAAAACCAATGGCAAATAAAAGCAGACCAGAGAATGAATCTGATGTTTGGATTATCAATTGGTCATGGGGTGTCGATCCAAAAAGCTTACTCGCACGCTCTCTTCCATGGCTAAATATAAATACCTCATTGCTATAAAACATCATCAAAGCTCCAGAAGTTAAGGCCACCATAGAATGAAGCATACACAAGAGGAAAAAACCAGATGAACCCATTTGATCTTTTTGAAACACCCAAAATTATCTCCTTTTTTAACTCACCAAAGCTTCAATCTTTGTACAACAACAAGAACAACTACGCCTCTGTTGAGTCGGCTATATGAATCCCACTTCTTGATTATACTAAATAAGAGGAAAAAACCATATGACCCTATTGATTATTTGAACCAATACCCAAAATTATCTCCTCCTTTTAGCTCACCAAAGCTTCAATCTTTATACAACAATAACAACTATGACTCAATCCCAAACAAGTTGAGGTCGCTATATGAATCCTCACTTCTTCGTTTAAGTTCATATCATACTAAATAATAGGAAAAATCCAGATGGCTTCCATTCATCACTTGAAACACCCAAATTTATCTCCTTTTTTAGCTCTCAAACGCTTCAATTTCTATGCCTGGAGAATACATAGAGGGCAACATACAGATTACACTTTTGATCACTTGAATCACCCAAAATTATCTCCTTTTTAGTTTAAACTCAAAAGCTTCAAGCTTAATGAGTGGAGAATACACATATAAGAGGAAAAATCCAGATTGACCCTATTGAGGACAAACCAGTTCAATTTTTCAATACATAAAGAGGACAAACTACAGATGAACCTACTGATCATTTCAAACAATACACAAAATTACCTCCTTTTTAGCTCACCAAAGGTTCAAAATTTATGAGTGGATAATACATAAGAAGGAAAAAACTAGATAACCCCTTTTGATTATTTCAAACACCCCAAAATTCTCTCTTTTTTCAGCTCATCAAAGATTCAATTTTTAGGCACAAAGACATCATCAAGATTTTCACTTCAGGTACAAAATAATGAATCACATATATCAAATCTTTGGCCACCTATTCACAAGAAATCCAGAAAACAAAACAGTGAGACTTTTTTAACCAAATGTTGAAAGAATGAGTTTTTCCTCAATTCTCAAGCATCCCATCAAACAAAATAGTAAAAAAAACTAACCAAATGTTCAAAAGAAAGAGTTTATCAACCCCATAAAACAAAATAGTGAAAAAGACTAACCAAATGTTCAAAAGAAAGATTTTTTCCTCAATTCTCAAGAACCCCATGAACCAAAACAGTGGAAAAGACTAACCAAATGTTCAAAAGAAAGATTTTTTCCTCAATTCTCACGAACCCCATCTAACAAAACAGTGAAAAAGACTAACCAAATGTTCAAAAGAAAGACTTTTTCCTCAAAACACAAGAAACCCAGAAAATAAATTGTCCAAAAAAGGATAAATCATTAACATATATACCTGAAAAGAGATCACTCTGGGATATGAACAACAGGAAATTGGTCCATTTACAGCTCTCCAAATGTCATTTTTTAAGAATTTAAGGTAATTCTTTTTTGTGACTGATCTGGATGAAAGCCTAGACAGACAGATGGACTTCAAGATTTAGAGAGAGAAAAGAAGGCTTTGGATCCAAAAACCCAAATTCTCAAACAGCTGGAAAGTGAGGGAAGGCAAGGAATATGGAAGAGATATTTCTTTCTTTTTCTTCTTCTTTTAGTTGGCTTTTAATAAAAGGGATATGGAAAAGATTTTATAGAGAGAGTGTAAAAGAAAAGAACATAAAATCTTATTACAACCAAATACGATATTTGTTTTTGATTGTTACTTCCGTTGTTTCAATTACGTGTCATATTTTAGATTTTAAAGTTCAAATAAGTCTATCTTTTATTGTAAATTTTTCATATATCTTTTAAATATTTTAGATTGTCAATTATTATGATTTATAGTATTTTTATGTAGTTTATAAATATATAAATTTTATTTCAAAAAAATTAAAGATTTCATGTGCAAACTCCTGATCAAACTTAAATGGTTTGACACTCGAAAAATGAAATGTGTCACATAAATTGAGACAACGAAAATATTATTTTTTATTGTATTATATAATTAAATAAATTTGTTACTATATAATGGTAAAAGTCTTATTTTATAAAATAACTAATTTGGTATGATAACATTGTTTTTTTGTTTTTTCGTTGGAATAGAGTCGAAGGTCTTTCAATGAACAACTTTTCTACCTCGGGCTCGGAGAGACAGTGATAAACACTACATACACTTTACCCTCTTCATTATTTACTTTATAGATTTCACTAGATATGTTATTGCTATTGTTTGCTATGTACCTTATCTCTCTTGTAGAATTGCCTTTTCAAATAACTAAAGTATGACATTATATAAAATGTACCATGTATTCAAAGGTTATATTTATTAAAATAATATAATATTATTTAATATAATATAATAAATATGATATAATATATTATGAAATGGTACGTGAGTGTAGGGACGATTACTAATGCTACGGATATATATTTTTTGTATTTATAAAGATAAAATCTTTGGTGTAGATTAAACGTTTTTACTATTTTTCTGATTTTGTTCTTTTTTTGCCTTATCTTTTCCTTTTTTGTTTCTTGTTGTTAATTAGTGGTGATTATGTTATGTAGTAATTAAAGGGATTAATTACACTTAATTCTTAATAAAAAAATTAATTTATTTCTCGTGAGATTTGACTAAGTACATACACCCCCATTAATTGAATTGTTCATTTTCTGTCACTTTCCTTGTGAATTTTCACATATTTATATTTATAATTTAATTATCATAATTATTATTTCATATTTAATAATGATATAATTCTAAAAATAGTTAATACAATATATTTTTAATATGAAATAACTAAACACACATATTTTAACTAATTAAAGATTAAATATATTAATATGGTAGGGCAAAAAAATCTTGAAGTCATGGGCTTACATGATCTACTATAATAATCATGGTTTTGGATTAGGTTATTTTCAATTATTTTACTTTCTTTAAAGTGATGAAACACAATTATTTGTAGATATCTTAAAACTATAGGCCCCCCTCTATTCTTACACCCATGATAGCAGACAATTTTTTTTGTTTTCTTATTTTCTACTTTTTACCCTTTTTAAGTGAGGGAAAAGTAAAGGTAAAAATCATGCACACCTATACTCGAATTCAATATTTACATTAAAGTATAATCATACATAAATTATAAAGTAAAGTGAATATATATATATATATATATATATATATAACGTAAGCGGTCATAACGTACTTTCAACAATAAATGAGAAGATACTAAAACTAACAAATAAATCGCATTCGTTGAATGTGTTTTATGCCTTTCTTACTCAGTGATCAATTAATGTTGAGTATAAAATAATTTTTTTTTAATCTATTCTAGATATGATAAATGTAATAAATAAAAGAAATAAATATATTTTGAAAATATTGGACAAATAAAATTAAACAGAAGGGGTAATAACGTAATTTTGACAATAAATGAGAAGAGACTGAAACTCACACATAAATCGCATTCGTTGAATGCGTTTATGCCTTTCTTACTCAGCTCAATTAATGTTGAGAATAAAATTAAAATAATAATTATATTTTCTAGATAAGATTAAAGTAACAAATAAAAGAAATAAATATATTTTAAAAATAATAGAATAATAAAATTAAACAGAAGGGGTAACAACGTAATTTCAACAAGAAAGGAGAAGAGACTGAAACTTACAAATAAATCGCATTCGTTGAATGCGTTTTATGCCTTTCTTACTCAGTTCAATTAATGTTGAGTATAAAATGAAAAAAAATAATTATCTATTCTAGATATTATAAAAGTAATAGATAAAAGAAATAAATATATTTTAACAATATTGGATAAATAAAATTAAACAGAAGGGCTAATAACGTAATTTCAACAATAAATGAGACTGAAACTTACACATAAATCGAATTCACGGAATGCGTTTTATGTCTTTCTTACTCAGCTCAATTAATGTTGATAATAAAATGGAAATAATAATTATATTTTCTAGATAGGATTAAAGTACAAATAAAAGAAATGAGTATTTTGAAAATATTAGACAAATAAAATTAAACGGAAGGGGTAATAACATACTTTCGACAATAAATAAGAAAAGACTGAAACTTACACATAAATCGCATTCGTTGAATGTGTTTTATGCCTTTCTTACTCAGCTCAATTAATGTTGAGTATAAAATGAAAAAAATGATTATATATGATAAAAGTAATAAATAAAAGAAATAAATTTATTTTAAAAATATTGGATAAATAAAATTAAAAAGAAGGGCTAATAACGTAATTTCAACAATAATTGAGACTGGAACTTACACATAAATCACATTCGCGGAATGCGTTTTATGTCTTTCTTACTCACCTCAATTAATGTTGATTATAAAATGGAAATAATAATTATATTTTCTAGATAGGATTAAAGTAACAAATGAAAGAAATAAATATATTTTAAAAATATTAGACAAATAAAATTAACGAAAGGGGTAATAATGTAATTTCAACAATAAATGAGAGGAGACTGAAATTCACACATAAATCACATTCTTGAATGCGTTTTATTCCTTTCTTACTCAGCTCAATTAAGTTTGAGCATAAAGAGAAAAAAATATTTATCTATTTTAGATATGATAAAGTAATAAATATATTTTTAAAATATTGGATAAATAAAATTAAACGGAAGGGGTAATTACGTAATTTCGACAACAAATGAGAGGAGACTGAAACTTACACATAAATCGCATTCGCTGAATGTGTTTTATGCCTTTCTTACTTAGCTCAATTAATGTTGAGTATAAAATGAAAGTAATAATTATATTTTCTAGATCGGATTAAAGTAACAAATAAGAGAATGAGTATATTTTAAATATATTAGACAAATAAAATTAAAAATTACTTTTCGACAATAAATGAGAAGAGACTGAAACTTACACATAAATCGCATTCGTTGAATGCGTTTTATGCATTTCTTACATAACTCAATTAATGTTGAATATAAAATGAAAAAAATAATTATCTATTCTAGATATGATAAAAGTAATAAATAAAAGAAATAAATATATTTTAAAAATATTGGATAAATAAAATTAAACAAAAGAGCTAATAACGTAATTTCAATAATAAATGAGACTGAAACTTACACATAAGTCGCATTCGATGAATGCGTTTTATGCATTTCTTACTCAACTCAATTAATGTTGATTATAAAATGGAAATAATAATTATATTTTCTAGATAGAATTAAAGTAATAAATGAAAGAAATAAATATATTTTTAAAATATTAGATAAATAAAATTAAATAGAAGGGGTAATAACGTAATTTCAACAATAAATGAGAAGAGAGTGAAATTTATACATAAATCGCATTCGCTGAATGCGTTTTATGCCTTTCTTACTCAGCTCAATTAATGTTGAGTATAAAATAGAAAAAAAATATGTATCTATTTTAGATATGATTAAAGTAATAAATATATTTTAAAAATATTGGATAAGTAAAATTAAACGGAAGGGGTATTAACGTAATTTCGACAACAAATGAGAAGAGACTGAAACTTACACATAAATTGCATTCGCTGAATGCATTTTATGCCTTTCTTACTCAGCTCAATTAATGTTGGGTATAAAATAGAAAAAAAAAATTATATTTTCTAGATCGGATTAAATTAACAATAAAAGAAATGAATATATTTTAATAGTATTAGATAAATAAAATTAAACGGAAGGGGTAATAATGTACTTTCAACAATAAATGAGAAGAGAAGAGACTGAAACTTACACATAAATCGCATTCGTTGAATGTGTTTTATCCCTTTCTTACCCAACTCAATTAATGTTGTGTATAAATGAAAAAAAATGATTATCTGTTCTAGATATGATAAAAGTAATAAATAAAAGAAATAAATATATTTTAAAAATATTGGATAAATAAAATTAAACAAAAGGGCTAATAACGTAATTTCAACAATAAATGAGACTGAAACTTACACATAAATCGCATTCGCTGAATGCGTTTTATGCATTTCTTACTCAACTCAATTAATGTTGATTATAAAATGGAAATAATAATTATATTTTCTAGATAGAATTAAAGTAATAAATGAAAGAAATAAATATATTTTTAAAATATTAGATAAATAAAATTAAATAGAAGGGTAATAACGTAATTTCAACAATAAATGAGAAGAGAGTGAAATTTATACATAAATTGCATTCGTTGAATGCGTTTTATGCCTTTCTTACTCAGCTCAATTAATGTTGAGTATAAAATAGAAAAAAATATGTATATATTTTAGATATGATTAAAGTAATAACTATATTTTAAAAATATTGGATAAGTAAAATTAAACGGAAGGGGTATTAACGTAATTTCGACAACAAATGAGAAGAGACTGAAACTTACACATAAATTGCATTCGATGAATGCGTTTTATGCCTTTCTTACTCAGCTCAATTAATGTTGAGTATAAAATAGAAAAAAATAATTATATTTTCTAGATCGGATTAAAGTAACAAATAAAAGAAATGAATATATTTTAATAATATTAGACAAATAAAATTAAACGGAAGGGGTAATAATGTACTTTCGACAATAAATGAGAAGAGACTGAAACTTACACATAAATCGCATTCGTTGAATGTGTTTTATCCCTTTCTTACCCAACTCAATTAATGTTGTGTATAAATGAAAAAAAATGATTATCTGTTCTAGATATGATAAAAGTAATAAATAAAAGAAATAAATATATTTTAAAAATATTGGATAAATAAAATTTAACGGAAGGGCTAATAACTTAATTTCAACAATAAATGAGATTGAAACTTACACATAAATCGCATTCGCTGAATACGTTTTATGCCTTTCTTACTCAGCTCAATTAATGTTGATTATAAAATGAAAATAATAATTATATTTTCTAGATAGGGTTAAAGTAACAAATAAAAGAAATAAATATATTTTAAAAATATTAGACAAATAAAATTAAGAGGAAGGGGTAATAGCGTAATTTCAACAATAAATAAGAAGATACTGAAACTTACACATAAATCGCATTCGTTGAATGCGTTTTATTCTTTTCTTACTCAGCTCAATTAATGTTGATTGTAAAATTGAAATGGAGTAATTATATTTTCTAGATAGGATTAAAGTAACAAATAAAATAAATAAATATATTTTAAAAATATTAGACAAATAAAATTAAACGAAAGTAGTAATAACGTAATTTCAACAATAAATGAGAAGAGACTGAAACTTACACTTAAATTGCATTCTGAATGCTTTTTACGTCTTTCTTACTCAGATTAATTAATGTTGAGTATAAAATGAAAAAAATAATTATCTATTCTAGATATTATAAAAGTAATAAATAAAAGAAGTATATATATATAAACTAACTGTGATTTAATAATAAAAATGTATGTTAATATGTTATATATTTATCGAATAGGTGTAAAAAAAACTTTGATGATGTAAAAGAAAAACAAATTTATGACCTAACGTCCTACCAAGGACGGAGAAAGAGTGTATTAGGACACGACTTCAACAACTGTCAAGTGTTTTGGTTCAAATTCTATATTTTATCTTTTAAAAATAATTTAAAATGGCTAGTTCACTCTTGGATTCAAGCACCTAAGAATGATTTTTTTTTTTTTGTTAAGAGTACTATTTGCATAATTGGAGCTTGTATTACGTGAATTCAAATAATCAGACTCTTATACGAATATCAAACATCGGATCAAAAAAACAAAAAATAATAATAGTTGGCAATGCTTCTGGCGTGGGAATAAATTAATGAATGTATTATATATGTTAGCAATTGTTGGTTAACAATGGCTCTTGTGTGAATAGCCATTTCATCTAAAATAGGGAGTATGTAGTATAACATTTGTAAATCAAAATGGATTTAAGTTATTTACACTGACAGTATACACGTAATATAACTAACATTTTCCAAAAACCAAAAATTAGTACAATGGGCTATACTTATTGATTTGGATCTCTCAATGAACTTTATACTCTTTTGATCATAAAATCAAGGAAAAGTATGTAACATCCGATAAAATTGGAACGATACAGGAAAAAATGTCTACTTACATTGATTCTGACTAGCTGTATCAACTAATCTATCGATGAGACGTCGTAGCCTTTGAGCTCCTGGCCCGGGTCTAAGCTTTTTCGGGTTCCCAACTTTTGAACAAGGTGGATTTCCCGCGCACCAACCACCCAGGGTGAAGCTACCATTCCCCCTGTGTAGAAACTCTTGATCAATCTTGTCCATAACCAGATCATCATTCTTGAATTTTCGCGCAAATGCAGCGCCACTTGCTATCATTTGTCCAATGTCATTGAGTGATAGAATGTGTGGATGTTGTTTTGGAGGAACATCCCAAGAGATATAGTGTAAGTCATGGTTAATAACAGTTGATGAAAACTCAGGGGCATTGCATATAACAGTTTGAAAATAGCCTTCTGGAGAGGACACGAAATTCGAGTAGTACATAAGTAGAGTCCTTGGAAGATTATCCCAACCCCATATGCAATACTCTATAAACGTGCGTGACAACACCGTCCAAGCTGAGCCTGTAACAAAATTTGTCACGTGATCAGTGAGGATTCATATAGCCGATCCCAGACATTGTTGTTGTTGTTGTTGCTTATAGTTGTTCAGACAGAATGTTGCAGATCTAGGCTGGAGCTAAGAACTACTTAATAACTTTGGCCTATGTTTCCCGGATACTCCAAAAGTAGAGCGTTTTTTGGAGAATCTGTCACGAGTGTGGAAACACTTTTGGAGAGTCGGAGCAACATATGCTTTGGCTAGACCATGCATTTGTGTTTACGAAAATCTGCTTAATATGTATAAATAATTTATCCAGAGCCGGTAAACCGCCTATTCTAGAATCCAGAATCCATAAACTCAAAATCCTAACTCTATCTCCGACCATATCATATAGTTCATATTCTAACAAAGTCATTTCCATATATACATTAGATTGGTAAATTTGCATTTGTTTGGCGTAAGATGTTCAAGAAGGCTAAAAGTATTCAGATTTAACTGTTAAAATCTTACCAGTAAAGAGTTTAAAGGCTGTGGGAAGAGTTCTCCTTGGTGCAACCCAAAATATATCAGACTTGGTATTCTGATACAGCCCGGGGTCTATGATAAGCGGCATTGCCCTTTCCGACCTGCAATAGGATTAATCGAGTAACATTAAAGTTAACGAATGAACTACAAATACAGACAAAGAACAAGTCAAGGAACTCGGTGAACTTATAGGAGAACATACTCTTTCCATCTCAACCGGCTTGTGTGTTCAATGAAGTTTAAGTCGCGTTTTAATTGAGAAAATGCGTAGAGAAGATCTGTAAAGCAATAGAATATATCACATTTCACCTTCAAGTAAAGAAAACAGAAGAATAAATTGTCAGAACATACTATTTCTAGCTATGTTACTCGGATTCTTCAAAAATGTCGACAATAGTGTGTCAGATCCCCCAAAAGTAGTACATTCTTGGAGGATCCGACACAGGTTTGACAACATTTTGAAGAGTACGAGCAACATAAATTTCTAGTATGAGAGTTGAGAACTAACCATCTTGAGTTAGCAGGGGATAGTCAGAAGCACTCAGGTTAATAAACCAATCCCAATCCGTATACTTCTTCAAGAGAATAGAGGCGGCGTGTAGAGTGTTAGAGACCATGGTCGGACCCCGGTATGTCACCATGTTTGCTTTCGTAATCATGTGCACATTTCCAATCTTGGCGAAAACAGGTTCGTTTGCAATTCTTGAAGCAAGCTCTAGTCTCTCATCTGCTGCTGATTTTAAGTCCAGATGAACAATGTAGTAATTCCACGGATGGTATATCGATTTCAGCGTTCTCCAAAGCTGATCTAGTTCACCTTTTGATCCAGATATCAAATAAGCAAAACGCGGAGCAGGAGGAGGAGGAGGTGGTGGAGGAGGTGGAGGAGGTGAAGGAGGCGGAGGCAGACTTGGAGCTTGCTGAACTTTTACTTCATCAATATACGGGCTAGTTTGATTCTCCATAACACAAGATGGGAAAATTGAGAAGACTGAATTGATCGTATGCAACGAGGAAATGAGGCCCAAGTCGAAGGAGGTTACAAGAAGGAAAATAAACACAAGTGAGCTTATAATAAGAGGAAACATCCATCTTTTCTCCACGTTCAACGACCTCATCGCTGGACCTTATCATGTAAGCTGACAAATGAATCTCTTTTCCCTTCTCTAAAGTCTACAACAAACAAAAACCAGAGAGGCAAGGTCCGAACCTACCTAAAAAAAGATTCAACAGATTTATAGTCTGCTACTTTTGACCACTCGCTCCCTTCAGTATATCCTGAAGGAACGATTGACAATAGGTGGATGATCCGCCTCCGTGATCTCAACACAGGAAGTGGAATCCAACGGTTTATCAATGATTCGTTCACTCTGCCTTACTAGCTTCCTTCACTACCACTCAACTCTCATTTACTAGGCAATCGTGAACCAAAAGGACCCTCGAGCCCCTCGAACCAAAAGAATTGCCTTCTTCAAAATGATCCCCTTATCTTATACATCTCTGCATATTCTGTTGAAATCAAAAGCAACCAAATCAAAGGTCAACATCAACAATTGTTTAAACTAAAATGGTGAAAGAAAATTTCTCAATAAACCCTTAAAACAGTTCATGAGCTAAAAGTTGGTAGAAAGACAAAACAAAACTCTTGCAATTGTAAACATTGGCGGAGCCAGGATATTCACTAACGGAATTCAATATATAAAAAAGTAAATGCACAAAGAAGCCAAGGGAATTCAACATATAGTATATATACATACATAAAGATAAACATATTTAACCTACATACACATTGTAATTTTTCGACGAAGATGTGTCAATTGACTCCCCTTCGGCTAAGGTGGAAACACGCTAACGCTCAACTATACTATATTGCAAGAATCTGTCATCCAAGGGTACGGTGTGGCTAGTGGTCAATGAAGTATGGTTTAAGTACCATAAGCTACAAAGTTACTCGATATCTGTGCTGGTGGGAGATACCCTGAGGTATAGGGTGTTGAATTAGTCGACATGCTTGCAAGCTTTCCCAGACACCACAGTTAACAAGAATCTATTCAACTATACTATATTCCAATGGTGGACATCCAAATAATTTATTTGTTTTTATATTTATATAAAAAATAAACATAAGTAAACATCCAAATGAATCTTTTTAGCAGAATAAGGCCAGATATGTAAACATCAGGACTGCATTATCAAACAAATAAAAACATAGGCCAATATTATTGTCCTAAGCTAATAAATTAAACAAATTCAGATTTGCAATTTTTCTAAAACCCCAAAAGGGGCAGGAAAAGAAAAGAATCTAATATAATAATTCCAGAAAAAAGAAGACTAAATACATAAAATCATATATACACATAATTTTCATATAATTCGAGTTCGAGTTATCCCCATTACTATTTATATCCTGGATCTGCCTCTATCGTTATAAAAAAAACACTTAAAATGTACAATACATAGAGAGAAAAAAAATCAAATTTACATAACATTTGACAGAAATAAAATTGAAAAAAATACCTTTATATTGGAAAATGAAATGATGAATGAAAATTGATGTGAAAGAGAAGAAGATCCCACTTCAGTTTGGTGTTTTTCTTTGAGCTATTTTCTATAAACTGATTTCCGGGAAAACATACTAACATTTTATGCATATTTTATATAATTCATGCATAATTAATATGATTTGTAAATTAAGGGTGTGGTCGGTACATACGAAAATACGAAAATAAGTGAATTTCTTACTTATTTTTTATTTATTTTCGGTATGTGAGGAAAAAGTGTCATCATCAAAACATTTTATATATAATCTAGACTAGAGAAAAAACTGGGGATGGGGGGAGTGGGTGGTGCGGAGTGGTGGGGGTGGTAGGGACTATAGGAGTGAGGCTGTGAGGGTGAAGATCGATGAGGTGGGGAGGACACAATCAAATCAATGCGGAATGTCACTTGTAGAATTTATTTTTCCTACTTCCACGGGGAACATTAGAAAACTCGGTCGTTCTTAGTAACATTTTAAAGTTATTCATTTTTCTTTAGTTTTATTAGTGTAGTTTCAATGTTTTGACATTTGCTTATAAATATGTCACCTATATCACACCCCTTTTGTATAATAAGAAAGATTGTTTCGTACTTACTAGAGTCATACATGTTTATAACAATCATTCTCAATAATAATATTTTACTATAACAATTTGACTTTTTCGTTTTGCAAATGAACTTTTCTACAATACCACCTCACTGTACATGTCAAAAAAATCCAATGCCATTACATTAACTGACATATTGCACTAAATTGCTATCTTGTTGTACTTTTGTTAGATTCTTCAAAAAATGCACTATTTTTGGAAAATTCAACACGCATTTGGCGATATCTTTCAAGAATTTGAGCAACGGCTGAACAACATTTCCATCCGTGTAGGATTCAAGACAACACAATCCTATTTGTGGGATTACACTGAATATGTTGTTATACATGGGGTATAGGGGGGGGGGGTGAGCAACATAGTCCATCTTTAGATCTCTGAAAAGGACTTGACTGTCCTAAATCCATGATTATCTGGAAGAGGTCCATTCCCTGGCCTGACAGATATTATCACTTCCAAACCTGAATGAAGAAAAGGGGGTTAAAAAGTTCAATGAAATATATATATATACTGAAGTGTACGATCAGCTCATTTAACAACTTAAGCGGTTCAAGGGAACACACTTTTATTTACTTGATTATATTCTCCACATGCCCCCTCACGTGTGGACCTGATTCTATTTTCATTAGCCAAGGACATGAATATTTTTCTTGATAATGGGTGACAATGAGATTAAATCCCAGGACATTCCCCTACTTTGACACCGATTTTGTTGAGAAAGAAGTAAGAAGAAACAGCAAAGTGTGTACATGAAATTCATTTGGATGCCCCTAGAGCTTGGTATAGCTAGCTATTTTCAACAAAAGGAGTACGTGAAAAGTGAGAGGTTTAATCTATTTACCGAACACTTGACCTGATATTGCATTTTCTGTTGGTGTTATTTCCATGTTTATGCAATAACCTTCAAATGTTCATTATAGATCAGCAAATAGGCTACGGTTAATTGCTGGAACCTTGGAGTATGGCATTTGGTACTCCAAGATTTCTAATCTTAGATTGTGTGGGTACACATACAGTGATTGGGCACGTTCGTTGGATGATAGACATGGTGCTCCAACAAATGTTTTCCTCTAGGTTCAGGAGTGATCATTTGGAGCTATAAGAATCAAGCTACAGTAGCATTTTCGACCTCAGAGAGGCTAAGCATGTGGCAGCAGTTTGTTCACATCTTAACCGTTAAGTGTTTTTCAACCACTTAATGGATCTGAATAGATCCGGATGATTAAGATCTACTACAAAATCTTAAATGTCATTAAGATGTCTATCAAAACATTTCTAAAAAATTGACAGTTTACCACTACTCCATCCACTTTCACACAGTAAGTCATTACCACCACTAGCCGCCATTTACAATCATGACCACCAACCATGCACCATTACCATAACAACCACCCATCTCTACCGACAATCACCAATATATATCATCAACCGTTGTCATCATTCACCACCATCATTGGCTATCATAACATTCACCACAATTGTCAACCGCCACTACCAACTACCACCATCAACAATCATTGTTTAACCGCTTAATACTAGCCACCATCATCACTAACCACAACAACGACCACCACCATCTACTAATTTCATCCCTAATCAACATCTACAACCATCACTAACCCTATATAATTTTTTTTCGATATAGTATTAGATTGATTTAGTATTTTATATTTATTATAAAAACAAGTTTTATACATTCAGATGTTAAGAAAACAGTCTTAATTATTTATTATTCGACAGCATGCACCACCAAAGATTGTGTTGGGGTGGTAAATACCCCTTTATAAATAACAAGAGGTCTCGGGTTCTATCCTGATCAACTTTATCCCCCAAAGTTAAAGTTCTAGGCGTGAATTCATATAACTGGGGCTCCAAAAGAGGTACTATAGACACTAGGTGGGAAACAAAAAAATATATGACAGTGAGCACATCTTTAATCATCAGAAAATATTTTGATTTAGCACTTGTATAACACAGAATAAAATTGTTGCACCTATTTGTTTTAATGGTAAGAAGGGCAATAGGTTGAAACTCAGAAACAAAGTAGTTTTCATATAAAACAACCAGAATTTACCTGCTGGCTTTGCAGCTATAGCTTCTTGATAGACGTCAGTCACGAACAAAATCTCGGATGGGTGATCTACCCCCAAGGATGCTGTAATTTCATGGTAACTTTTTGTTTCTTTCTTATTCCTACAAGTAATAGCAGTAATTTGACTTACTTAAAATGACAAGAGAGATCCGGATACCACCTCAAAATTGGAGATGTGGCTTGATGAAAGGTAGAAATTTACCCTACTGTTGTATCGAAAAATCCACAGAGATATTTTCTCAGGTCCCCATAGTTTGTGTAACCAAACAAAAGCCTTTGTGCCAATCTGCTGCCACTTGAGTATATGTACACCTTAGGAACAAAACAGCTAGTCAGTTTGGCCAGCAGCTGGCGATAAGAGGTTATAGACTTTGTAACACACCTTTTGTCAGGATAATGCAGAAGAAAAATGCGCTTAATGCAGCAAGCTGAAGCTGTTAATACAACAACAGTTATTACTACGTCTTAGTCCCAAACAAGCTGGATCAACTATATGAATCCTGACTTCTTTCCTGAAGCTGGTATATGAATCCCCACTTCTTTATTTAAACTCAAATAAAATCATCATCATAACAAAAAAGTAAAAAACAAATTTATACACACATATATATTAATAATAATGACAAAAATAATATTACATGTTCTCCAACCAGTCGAAAACTTATTCCCAATTAGTAGATATCACCTATACATATCTTTTCCTTCCATTGTACCTTATCTTTAGCTAAATCTACATTGACTCCAAGAATTTGTAGCTCTTTCGAGACAACTTCCTTCCACATGATTTAGGCTGAAACCATTTATATTAGAAGAAATTCCTTAATTTTTTTATAAGGGACAAAAGAGAAATTCCTTTGATCATAATCCAACATTAAGTCTTCATTTGCAACTACAACTGTATGAAACTAGAGCTCATTAAAAAGGTGAAACACTCAAGTGCTGAAATGATGGGCAAACGAGAGGAACCTTGATGCCTGAAGCAGCCCATCTCTCAAGAGCTTCGGGCACATCATCAAAAACAACTCCCTCTAACTCGTTATTTTTAAATCCCGTTTGCCATATATGCCCCTGAGTAACAGAATATGAAGACAAGCACAAATTGTAAGGAACATGTGTTGAAACTGAGAAACCATAAAACATTTGGACGGGATGAGGGACAAATAATTTTACCACAGATCTCCTCACCTGTAACTCCTTTAAGGCAGTAATTTTTCGGTCAGCTTTAATCATTGCCTCAACATTTTTTACCAAAGCCGCAATTACCTTCTCCTTCCCAGCATCATTAGAGGGGATAGGCACAGCACCGGCAACACCATTTTCCAAGTCTTCTTGTACCTGAAAGAAGAATGTAAAGGGGGCAAAATTCAGTTGCCTTTACAACATAGTACCTAATTATGAATTACAGTTTTTTTAAGTTCAACATGTATATTAGACAGTTTCTACTTATGACAAATGTTGAATCGTGTTTTAGTGAAAAAGGAAAGCACCTACTTTTACATAATAATGGATACAATGTATAAAGACAAAAATCTAGAACACCAGCTGAGTGGTGTATTCTACTTCTTAAAATATTTAGTAGGGTTCTAATTTTATTCAGCTTTAGTTTTCATATCTTACTCTTATGTGTATTGTCATGAAAGAGGAAAACTTGAACCTAACTCTAATGCTATTCCTAATCTTGAAAGTAGTGAAGTCATTGACAGAAGCACCACTCCTTCCTCAATGCCCTTGTTATCCAACACGTCGGAAACCCTTTCATGATTTCTCTTTCTAGTATAATTGAATTCAGAAAAGCAAAGCACACTCAGCATGGTATTATTATAAAAAAATGGCTAACATGTGGTGTTGAGAGTGTAACAAGCATTTATTTTCTTGAAAGTGGGAAATTCAAGTGAATAGTACCAATTTAATGGATGTGTGATAGTATATGTAATGAATTATTACCATATAGAAGAGGTAAGGGGTGTAAACAAGCCACTGGGCTCAACTTGGGTTATATAGAGAGTAGCTAGAGCTCAGATCGAGATCAACCTATCATGAAATCTCCTCTCAAAACAATTTTCTCAGAAACTTAGCTTACTTGGGCTCTTAGTAGCTTAATATCCTCCTGGGTTTCTGCAGAATCATATGTTGCATCCAAATGCCTCCCCACATTATCACGAGCATAAGGAAAAAGAACGTCTGTAACAAATGATATGGGCGTTGTGGTTCCTTCAATATCCAAAACGATGCAGCGCTGCACCAAACAATAAAAATTTACTATGCAGTCATGTGACACTTAATTACATGAATATAAAGCTTAAATCAAAATCATAAATTTCAAGAAACTAGAGAATGGTCCATAATTTTCAAATGCTTACCCTTAATGGCTCAATGTCACCATTTGAAGCAAGAACACCTGCTTTTGCAGACATCTTGACATTTCGAGTGCTGTCTAAAGCACCATTGCAGTTATGAATAGGACCATGAGTTGTTGTTGTCCAGTCCAGTCCGAACTGATTAAGTTTAACTGTGGCATCATGATAGCGATGATTCAATTGTACCTTTAAAAACAGAGGAGCACAATCAGAATACTTGGGAGGCTTATGCGGGTAAGATGTGGCCAATGGTGCAGATAACACATACATATCCTCTTCCACCATCCTTTCCTTCTGCACCCCTGATCAAACAACCCAAAATACACACAGAACTCAAAGAAGATAACAGAAAGCAAAGTTCAAGATTTAGTAGGGTAACACAGGAAAAATATCAAACTTAGTCCCTATTTTCACCAAACCAAACTAATCTGACTTTAGGAATATTTTTTGATAACCTTGAAGTTTGACCCTTAGTGGACAAAGTTGCTCAATTCTGGTGGGAGGTAGGAGCTAAGACCATGGGCGGAACTAGCTAACAACCAGTAGCTTTGGTTCGAATCCTTGCTAAATAAATACAGATAATATATTTCGAAGTTAATAAATCAAACAAGAATCATGATGATTTAAATTTAGGATCTGCCTCTCATTCTAAGAGTAGGGGCGCATGCAGCTATTTAGTTGTGGGTTGATCTAAACACAATACCTTTGATGCAGAACATAAATTTATGTGTAAAAATCAACTAAAATTAGGATAAATAAGAGGCATGAACCCATAATTTTTTTAGAGTTTCCTAACTGAACCGTCATCAACTACTTATCAAAAGCATAATAAATAAACGTGTCATTTAGCTTAAGATATAGCTGACATCTATGTCTTCCAACTTTAGGTATCCACAAGTAGAGACTTCTTAAGCTTGCATAAAATTAAACAAATAAACATATGTATCCTACATAGCAATTCGCGTAAGATACATTCGAAGTGATTTCTATTACGCAGGCACATATTATGTCATGTAGGATGCATGTGTCTACTTGTTCAATATTATACAAATTTAAACGCCCACTTGTTAACACTCAAAGTTGGAGCGCATAAATGTCAACTGAAGCTCAATTAAAAGATACGTTCATGTATTATACCTTTCAAAAAAGATAGGAGCAAGACTCCTTACACACCACCCTCATTATACCCCACACGGGGATTAGTGATTACACTAGGTATGTTATGCATTGTAAAATTTATCAAAACACAGCTCAACTATCCGCAGTTCTCTTTTCCTATGTAAAAAAATGAGTATAATTTAATACAATGGGTTCAACCGTAGAGCTTAAATTTTGGATCCGTCTCTAAATAAGATGTTAAATGGGTGCTTACCTGAAGGGGAGATGACGATAAGTTGTTGAGGTTTAGGAATTGAGTTATCCTGAACTTCCAAGTATGATTGTGAATTTGTCGCCATTTTTAGAGCTCCGTTCATTGCCATTAATGGCGCTGCTGAAGCTATAGCCATATCTGCTCTCTACTTCAATTGAATAGCGCTGTGTTGGATATTTCTCTGTTTAAAAAATGCAATACATTTGGATAAGAAGAAGACAATAAAGTACAGTAATTAGTTTATACTCCCTCCGTCCCATTTTATGTGACACCATTTTCTTTTTGGTCATTCTCAAAGAATGTCACATTTCCAGGTAAGTATTTAAAGGTACAATTTCTCTTTTACTCTTGTTGGTTCCACTTAATCTTAAAATAATACTCCAATATATTTATGAGGAGAGAGAAAAGTGAATCTACTTTTAAAAAAATAATTTAATAAACATTTCAAAGTCTTTACTTATTTTTTAAACTCCGTGCCCGATCAAATGTTGTTACATAAAATGGGACGGAGGGAGTAATAAATATACAATATTTTATAGATATAAAAAATTTCAAGTTTATTATTTACAGTCCGTGTTAGGTAAAGCAAAATCGCCGTCTCCCTAACACAAACCCTAACACAAATGAGTATGAGTATGGCAGATGAAGCGGAAGACGCCATATTGGCATATCTCAAAGACAACGATGAGATTTCAAATTCTGCTGACTTTGCCCAGGATTTGGGTTTTTGCCATGACGACATTGTCAATGTTATTCGCAGACTCCATGGCTTTCGACTTGTGGATGCTAAGGTACTGTGTATTCAAATTTGATTAGAAAATTGAAGTATTAAGCTCCAAAGCAAAAGCTTTCCATATAAAAAGGATTTGAATTTGTTGAATTGTGCAGGACATTAGGAGAGAGAGATGGGTGCTTACAGAAGAGGGGAAAACTTATGCTGCTGTAGGTTCTCCAGAATTTCAGCTTTTCTCAGCAGTACCACCGGAGGGAATTGCGCGGGAAGACTTGCAGGTTGCACCTTATTTGGTTTTTAGTGTTTTTACTTTTTCATGCGCTATTTCAGATTGCTTTTACATCAAACATTACAAAATGAAAGATTTGTGAGGTCTCTTTTGGCTAATCGTCTACCTGGATGCAGAAAAAATTGGATCCTGCAGTTTATAAAATTGGTTGCCAGCAAGCTATAAAGAACAAGTGGGTGGAGATGGCAAAGACACATGTCTCAAAGAAGGTACAGTAGGCAGTTGTATAGGAGTATAATTTTGCTCCTTTTATTTTATCGCAAGTGTAGTTTTGCTCATCCTCCTCTGTATGTCTAATCTATCATTCTTTGTTATGACCGCAGTTTTTTAATTGATGAAAAACTGTACCTTCTCCCAATCCTTGCCTAAAACAAAATATTATAACCTTCGGTACCAAAAGATTATTCCCTTGTTTAGCTTGCTTCTTTGTTGCTTGATCGTCTCTCATTTGGAGTTGCTTATCTCTGCCTCTCAATCACCAAACTCGTCCTGCATAATTCATTTTGATAGGTAGTAGTAGTATTCCTGTCTTTGCAACTTCAATTTTGTTTTCAACCTCACTCTACTTAAAGTTTTTAACTTTAATCGACTCTTCTCCTATCCCTTCTATTTGAGCTTGTAAGTGCAAAAGTATATCTATACAACCATCCTGAAGATTAGGACCCAATTGTCTCCAATACTTTTGAGAGCAAAATATGTGGAAATCTATGAGTAGCGACCCTTTCGCTGAAAGGTCTTTTTCGTGAACCTTCCGCTATAAGGTCTTTTTCTTTAGAGAAAAGAGGCGAGATAAATGGACTAGTCTCATCATGTGACCTTGCCTAAATGATGAATAGCAGTTTATCTATTCCTTGATCTCCAGTGGTTCTTGCTTGGGGGACTAGGGTAGTCAAATAATCAGGAATCCCCTCATGCCTCATGATGACTATGAAGGTCTGGAAAAGCCTTTATTACTTGCTTAGTACCAGTTCTTTAGCGATATTAACGTGTCATTTCTAGCCTATATTCAACATTATTAAACAGTAACTGTCCCTTGACTTCCCTTGTGGTGGTTCCAGGATTTTTCTGTTTCTCCTTCTATGTTTTGTTGCTGCTTATTGTATGCCATCTACTTCAGTTTATGGCACAGGGCCTTCTTTTGTTTTGCTGTTTCCTTTCCTTATCCATATATGTTGAATAAGGTCTGTGAGAACTATAATGTAGAGGCAGCAAGGGAAGGTGACATCAACATGTGCTTATATTAATACTTCTTACAGGGCTACCTTTTAGTCTATTTGTTGACTTCATGTAGGTCCAACATGCTGATGACAAAGTTAAAAATTTGCTGTTGCGGATACAAAATGACGAGGTATATAGTTTGTAGCCAGTGGTTATCTTATTCCCCAACCCTTCACTTTTTGCTCTCCTTTCATCTTTACTAATAGCTCTCCTCCCACACAGGAAATTAGTTATGGTTTTGTAGCTAGTTGACTATTATATTAATCAATTTGACTGTAACAAAGCAATGCTTTGCAGGCTGTCAATCAGGAGGATATTGATGCTCTAAAGCGAAGAAAACTAATAATTCAGCAGTAATTATCTATTCTTTAATCCTTTCTCCAGCACTTGACATTTACAAGATGTAATCTTACAATTATCCTAATACGTGTTCAAATGCTGGTTCTTAAATATGTTTCTTACTGCTGCTCTTTCTAGGGTTTGGAAAGGAAATTCTGTAAGAAAAGGTCCCGAATATGCCCCAAAAAGGAAAAGAGCAGTGACTGATCTCACTCGGGAAAATTTACAGAGGTAACTTTCTGACTCATTTGGAAAGAAAAAACTGTTAGTTCCTCATAAAAAGATAGCTAGGTCATTCAGTTATGCGCACAGCTCGGGTTAAATTACTGGAAAAATTAGTATTTTGGAATGTGACAGTCAGCTTTTGGATAATGCCTGAATAGGGAATTTGTATCAATTGCTAAGGCAGTTTGAGCATATTATTCAGTCCTCGGTTTTGAACTATAAATTGAAGAGTTGGTAAATGCTCTATAATTTAATCAAACGCCAAAAATTGACGGAGTTTGACATTGTTTTTGAGTTTGAGAAGTCTCTACGTGTGGATCTCCAGGAAAGTGTACCTTTTTAGCTTTTTCTTCAGATTCGAACCCTAGCACTTATGCTTCAGAATTTCAACTATCCCGGAGTTTCACATGTAGGATTTTAGAACTCCAAGACAATGTGCTTGAGTTTTTTTGTGTTTTAGCTTTTAGGGTATTTTACTTCCACAACCAGTTTTCAGATGTGGTCTATTTTTCAATTACTAGTCAAAAAAGTGGTCAGCACTTGCTATTTTTATGTTTAAAAAAACAAAACAAATTCATGGAAAGGGTAAATGGAGAAGTTGCAATATGCAGTTTTCACAGATGGTTTCGGAGTATTCAATATTTATTTCATACAAATTCATGTGTTTGAATAGTTAATCTAAGTAGGGATGTAATTCCATGATGGAATTTAGTTTATTTTCTAATTAACATATTTTGCTTGTTCTTTTGAAGAGGTGACTGGAAGGAATTGGAATTTAAAGAGTACAACTTCAGTGCTAAAGGTCAGCCAGTTGAAGGCGGCCATCTTCATCCATTGCTCAAGGCATGTTTTGGTTCCCTTTTTCATTATTGATTGTTGTAGTGGCCTTAAATTGATTTTTTTCTGTTAGCTAACTGAGGCCAAATTGCCTTACCTCACGTGTTGATTAAATCTTACCATCTTGTTGCAGGTTAGGCGGCAGGTACAAACGATTTTTCTTAATATGGGGTATGACTAAATGACCTTTTCTCATGTCTATATATGGAGGCTGTATTCCCTCTAAAAAATTTCTATATATGGAGGCTGTATAAATGCATGTGTGGATGAATGTGTCTATATATATATTTAGTTATTTATTTGAAAATTCTCTGTAGTGGACTGTAAGTGCAATATTTCATTTGAATTGTGCAGGTTTGATGTCGAAAGCAGGTAAGCTATTATTTATTTTGTTAGTCTTTTCCCCAGTCATAAACCCTTCATAATTGATGGAACATCTTCCCAAAGTAAAAAGTTGTTGGGCTATATGAAATAACTGAACTAGGAAAATGGTGCATCTCCTTGCTTTTTTACTTTTATCTGAATAACTGGAGGGGACATTTTCTTTGCATGGCTTTTACTTAAGAGGTTGATATGTAAATATTTTGAATCAAATCCTACTTTATCCTCCATTAGACATACATGTTTTGGCTGTTGTCATTTTACTTGCTAAAGTTCCCACTTCCTAGTACATAACAGTTTCAAAGTACCTCTTCTGTAAACCAATTTACTAAATACTATTTTTTCATGTTGAACATTCATGAGCTTGTGATGGTAAACAATCAAATTTATTGAAGATGGATGGTAAAATATAGCNCCTTTTCTCTCTGTATTCCCTCTAAAAAATTTCTATATATGGAGGCTGTATAAATGCATGTGTGTAGATGAATGTGTATATATATATATTTAGTTATTTATTTGGAAATTCTCTGTAGTGGACTGTAAGTGCAATATTTCATTTGAATTGTGCAGGTTTGAGGAGATGCCAACAAATAATTATGTCGAAAGCAGGTAAGCTATTATTTTTTTTGTTAGTCTTTTTCCCAGTCATAAATACAAGTGAGCCCTTCATAATTGATGGAACATCTTCCCAAAGTAAAAAGCTGTTAGGCTATATGAAATAACTGAACTAGGAAAATGGCGCATCTTCTTGCCTTTTTACTTTATATCTGAATAACTGGAGGGGACATTTTCTTTGCATGGCTCTTAGTTAAGAGGTTGATATGTAAATATTTTGAATCAAATCCTACTTTATCCTCCATTAGAGATACATGTTTTGGCTGTTGTCATTTTACTTGCTAAAGTTCCTACTTCCTAGTACATAACAGTTTCAAAGTACCTCTTCTGTAAACCAATTTACTAAATACTATTTTTTCATGTTGAACATTCATGAGCTTGTGATGGTAAACAATCAAATTTATTGAAGATGGATGGTAAAATATAGCTATACAATATTCATGAGCTTTCAAGCTCAAACTGATGGCAAACCATAAATTTCACAACGTAATCCATTTAGGAGTCTTCTCTGGTGTATAGCTAGTGGTGATTTGTGCACTGTCATCTCTTAGAAAAAATTGTTAGGATTAGTATTTGTTTTAATCCTTGTCAAAGAAGTATATGTCAATGTGGCTGGTCATAATTTGCAGTTTTTGGAACTTCGATGCACTTTTCCAGCCCCAACAGCACCCTGCCCGTGATTCACATGATACTTTCTTTTTGAAAGGTTAGTTTGACTTTACATTTTATCTGCCTCATCTGAGTTTCTTCTAATGAATTATTTGTTTAAATTATAGTGCCTTCCTCTACAAAGATGCTGCCAGAAGATTATGTTGAGCGGGTAAAAGAAATTCATGAATCTGGTGGTTACCAATCTAGGGGGTATGGTATTCAATGTCACTCACACTTGTCAAGGTTTTGACATTTCAATACTCAGTATTTAAGAGTTCTTCTTGCTTAGATATGGGTATGATTGGAAAAGAGAGGAAGCAAATAAGAATCTTTTGCGGACACACACTACTGCTGTTTCGTCACGAATGTTGTATGCATTAGCTCAGGTTTAAATGGCTCACCATATCCAGAATCATAGTTTCATATATTGATTTTACTTCGTGCATTTTAAACCTGTGCTATACATAATTGCAGAAGCCATTCGCCCCCAAGAAATATTATTCTATTGATCGTGTTTTCAGAAATGAAGCAGTTGATCGGACACATCTTGCTGAATTTCATCAGATAGAAGGTTGCTATATAGTTATACTAATTTCGTGTAGTTCATGTTTACCTGTTCCTTGATATATTATTTTCTTCTCTTGTTCTTCTATGGTACCAAACCTTTAGCTCAGATAGACACTGGTCCTTGAAGTGCCAGCAAAACTGATTTATCTTCCCAAGTCCCAACTACTGGTTGAATTCCTCATAGTAGAATTATAATGAGCTGTGCTTTAGATACTTCATGAACATTGGCTTGGTTTCTGTTTTAGGTCGGAAAAGTAGGGAACACTGAAGAGTATTTCTGTTGCTTACTATGACAGCACATTATCAAAGAGCCAATACCCCTCTTGACATATGACAATTAGGGTGCAGTTTGGTTCACATACTAATTATACAAGGATCGTTACGTGAATTATAATGTAGGAATTGTTATATGGTGAATTATAATTACATGGATTTTTTTGTAGAGATTGTCTACTTTAAGGGGTCTTTAGATATGCTTATTCCATTTTTTCATGCATAAATTTTCGCATGAGTGGTGTTAGCTAAGTATAGTTTGATACAGACTAAACACGGAATTAGTTATCCACTAGTTCTATACTGAAAACCAAATGTTGTGTTAGTTATACAAAGCTTTAATTAGCATTCAGAGTTTTATGCTGTAAACCAAATGTTACACACTTTCCTTTAACTCAAAAGACTTCTCTGTACTGTAGGTGATTACAACGCCAATATGTGACTCTAGATTGTATTCATTTCATAGCTCTTAGGTGAGAGTTACTACTTGTGTTAAACTCTGTGTTAGGTAGTAGTGTAAGTAAATCTTATTCTCTGTTTGCATTTTATTCCTGTTAACAGTTTCATGAACATATTGTCATGGTTTCTTATTCCAGGTTTAATATGTGATCGTGGACTTACTCTTGGTGACCTGATTGGTGTTCTTCATGACTTCTTTTCTCGTCTAGGTGACCAACTAACACAACACTGCGCTTGTATTCTTGCTTATGTTCTATTTTTAGTACATCAATGTCTGCTCAAGTCTTGGTTTCATAGAAAAGATAAAGCTTGCATTGATATCACATCCAACTCAATTTACATGAGCTCTTAATTTTGAGAAGGCTAATTGGTGGTTTACTTTTCTTTTTCTAATTACAGGAATGGCCAAGCTTCGGTTCAAACCTGCTTATAATCCTTATACTGAACCCAGCATGGAAATTTTCAGGTTGTAGTAGTATCTTTGATGTGAATGCACAATTGTTCAACTCAGCATTAATTTCATATCCTTTTGTTTGTCAGCTACCATGAAGGCTTTAAGAAATGGGTGGAAGTTGGAAATTCTGGTATGTTTAGGCCTGAAATGCTTCTTCCTATGGGTCTGCCAGAAGATGTTCGGGTTATTGCCTGGGGCCTTTCCCTTGAGAGGTATACTATCTGTTAGCAGCAACATGTTCTTATTTATAAATTAAAATTAACTTCATGAACCTATGTTGATGGGCGGAATTGATGTAACTGGGAGTTGTTTGTATGTTTGAAACCTGTAAGGAGAAGTGATAACCATAGTAAAGCCACCCTTGCGTGCATTGTTTTCTTCACTCAAAGTTTAATGTGTACCTGTGAAGCATCTATCTTGTGCAAACAAGGGATAATTAAATGTTCAAGGTTCGAACCCTGGATCATTTGCATGCTTTTTCAGTAGCAAGTTGGAGAGATTTGTGGCATAACAGAAGTAGGTCCCAAGAGTAAAAGGTATCAGTCTGTTTTTGTTGTCACTCAAAATTGTTAACTGCTGAAAAGTTGAAAGCCTCAACGACTTTGGTTCTCTCTCATGCAATAGTTTCTGAACTGATTATTGTAAGTCTTACTAGTTGACAGAGATTGCAAGTCTTCTGGCTTAGTGTAGCTGCAGGACTTTGAAATGTGACCAAGATAGAAAAGAGGATTAGGGGGGTGGGGAGGGAGAGAGAGCAGGGACTATGGGTTGGTAGTTAATGTGACCTGAGTAGCTGATTGTGGTTGAGTTGGTCTCTTTGTTGGTTTAGATTGCAGTGTGGGTTAATCTGTTGACAAGAATGTATCATGAATATGTAATTCGAAATACTTGGGGGTGTGGTGTAAAATCTATAATGTTCACATGTTTTGTTGAAGCTTATTTTGCTTGTCTTGGTGCACCAGGCCCACCATGATTCTCTACGGAATTGACAACATCAGAGATCTTTTTGGTCCCAAGGTATAATTGGCACTGTGGTAGAATTTCTCAACGATGTCATTGTTTGACCCTGTTGTGTTTTTGTTTTTTCAGGTGGATCTAGGTCTCATCAAAAGAAATTCAATATGCCGGCTTGGACTTTAGTAATACAACATATTGTATCACATGTGTTGGACATTGTTTATGGTTGAGGTAAGATTTTTGTGCTGGGCAATCAAGTTGAGATGATTTCTTTACAATGGGATCATAGATGTTTTTGTTGATACAATTAAAAATATCAGATGGGTGGGACTGGGAGCTGTATGTATTCAAGTTTTTTGATGTTATAACTACATTTAGAGTCCCTTCCCTTCAATATACACTTATTTTGGGTATCTAAGGACAGGTTGATACAATTGTGAACCTGTATGTACACACATCCTACTAAAAGGAGTATTTAGGGGTTGTGGAGTTATACATCATCCTACTAAAATAATATAATTGTCACGCTAGCAAGTTCAAAAGCAACCAAAAACAATACACAACACAGGAATAAACCCAAATCCATGGAGAGCAAACTTGAAAATATATGATACTGATTTAGTATCATATTAGTTGGGGGTATATAGTGTAATTATTTAATGGGGTATGAACGCTAAAGCGATATATGTTTGTAATTATTTTACGTATTTGCCCCTATTGTCTTTTGCAACATGTATAAGTAGTTCCATATCACTCCTAACCAGCCCAAAACCGGTTGAAATTGGCCAGCCAAAAAGTTATTGGGTCAGAAGACGGCCCAAGTTTCACGTGTGGGCTGGTATTGACATTTTCTTGTCTAAAGCAGTATTATAATCGGGTAGAGATTTCGAGTTCGAATTATAAGAATGAAGTCAATTTCACTAGAAAACGTGTTTACCTTAAAATGGACTTTTTCGACATGATTAGTCTAAGTAAAAAGCAGTACTGCCTCGGACATACACAGAGGAGGACTCAGGATTTTGAGAGCAATGAGGAAATACTAAATTAAGTACCACTGAGGTTCAAACTCGGGCTACACAATCTAATAAATATATTTGTGAGGTCTTTTTCAACTATATATATATATACTAGAAAGTAATGGCTCGTGCCAGCATGGGCCCAATATATTCCTTATTTTTTTTGTTAAATTTGTTTTTACGTAAAATTGGAGAAAAAAATTTGATGAATCTAACAGTGTGTTCTGTAAAATGTTAAATTTCTATATTTGATGAGCTAAAATTTTTGCAACATATTTCCTCTAGAAAATAAGTTTTTTTTTCTCTTTTGAAATGAGGAAATGATTTCTATAATAGATATCATAACTTCATATCAATTAAAAGTTGGATTACAAGTATGTAGCGTAAGATAACCTTGCATATTAGTCGTTTGTTGATATTTTAAGGAACTAAGTTTTACAAGATAGTTTTGTACACTTATTTTACATAATAATAAAATGTGATACATTGTATAGAAAGTTAATTGAGATGCAGATTGAGTTGTTTTGATCTTTGATCAAAAGATTAAGACCCGATACATATGAGAGAAGAAGAAAAAATATTATTCATAAATTACAAGATTGGAAAAAGAATCAAATAATAGTTACAGCCTTTATTGATGAGTTTGGTAGTGTAAATGATCAAAAAACCCTTATTCTTTTATAAAGATGGCAAAAAGTAGGAATCTTGTTGTCTCTTCTATATAAGTAAGTAAGTAAAAGTAAAGTATAATAAAAAGAAATAATTTAAATGAATTTGACGTTTTCTTAATAAATTATTTATTAGGAGTTTATTTTTAAAAAATAATTTTATTAATTATACTTTAAAAATATAAATATGACTATTAATAATCTTATATAGTTATTTAATGATATATATAATATTAAAAAATAATTTGTTTTGAATATAAAAGCTAAATAATAAAATTTTATTAAATTATATTAAATTTAAACAATTTAATATGGAGAGAATAAAAATGGAAATATATAGCAACTCAATAAAGTTATCATTGTATAGGTGTCAATTTGTAAAATTAAATGGATCCCACTATACTCAATGATAGAAGGCATAATATGTAATTTAGTAGAAAAGTGTAGGGTTTTTTCTAAAGATGTTAAGAAGGTCCAAATAATAAGGCTCATAGTACAATTTTTTCTATGTAGTACTTATCACTTTGAGAAGTTGGAATGACAAAAATATCCACACTTGCCAATTGAATGACCAATAAGCAGCCTTTGAAACTCTCTTTTAATCACTGTGTAAAGTTGGAAGTGCCCATCTAATATGGGACGGAGGGAGTATAGTTTATGTATTGTTATAAAACTAGTAAAGATTGTTATAATATATTTTGCTCATAAGTCATAAGTGAGCTAATATAGAAACTTATTTGTCATTTGTCTTTTTAATTTCAATTTTAAATAGCAAATAAATGTAGCGATAAGATTGAGGGTAGAAATGAAGCATATCTTTGTAAATTTAAGTAAAAATAAACAGAGTAGAAGTAACATTAGGGTTATCGATAGGACGATTCATTCGGTTATTTTTAAAAAAATTATATCATTCAATTTTTCGGCTATTTTATAATGTATAACCAAAATTAAAATTTTAAAATCATCCCAATCCTAATTTATGTGACACAAGCAGTACAAAAATTAGTCTTTTTTTTGTTGTCTTGTAGATATTTTAAGTTATTATTTATTGTAAATTATAGTACTTTTTTATTAAAGTTTTTAATAAAATATGTTACTTTTTATGTTTGAGGGTTAAACTAACTTTTTTTTATATGTCTTTTAATTTTATATGTGTTTTGTCCTTTTCCATTTTCAAAAATCAATACTCTCTCTATTTTATTTTATATGTGATTTTTTTTTATAAATATATTGGTTATTCCCTCTTCTTATTGGAACACATGTTGACTTGTGGTGAATAATTATTCCCTCTTCTTTTATATATATATATATATATATATATATATATCAAAAAAATTCCAAAGTTAATATGTACGCATGCACCACCTAATGAATGGTGAGGTCTGCCCCAGGACATACAACCCAAAAAGATGGAAAGGTCGTTTGTTCGCTTGAAGAAAATTCTTTTAGAACATGGTGCTAGTCAAGTCCCCACGACGACTTGGCAACAAGAGTCGATTATATACTTTTATATATGGAATAATCGTTTAGTCGCTTTCTCATTCCGACTTTCTGGTTGATAAAAATCATAGCGAATTTATCTTGCTATATGTCGTTCTTATCTTTATAGACACAATATCTGGTGAAAACCCAAAATAAAATTTATCTTTAATTTGTTTTATATTAATTTTAATTTGTTAATATAAATTACTTTACCCCATTAATCACGTAACATATATTAACTCACACACACAAAAATAATAGAATAGTATTCAGCAGACATAAGAAATTGAAAGTTTGACCAAATGTTTGGTGAATTATTGGGGAATGTATAGCTTGTACATAGATCTTTTATTTTTAATACACTTTCAACGCAAAATAAAAAAAGTAGCAGAAAAATAAAATAAAAAACTAACAGTAACTACAATAAAATAAGAACTATTACTTCTAATCTCCTATATTATTATCAATATTTGTATTTTGTACCAAAAAAAATTTGAAAAACATGAGTCAGTTAATACACCACAAGGATAATACATATCCAGTGGAACACGTTGCAAATTCAAATAAGGTACGTATAAAGTTAAATAATTGACATGTACGATATTTTTTTGTTATCATATATTAGACTTTGGTTTTATTTTTAAAATCATTATTATTATTATTTTATTCTATCTGTGGGTTCCAGGCTGCTTATACTAATTATATATTTATAATCTAAGTAACGGTCAAGTAATACAATGAATGAATATCATTCATAGCCAAAGTCTTTTTCTGGTAGGGACTTTTTTTGATTTGCCAAGTCTTTTATGTGACACTCATGACGGAGGGCCGGGTTGATAAGGACGAATAAAAAAAATATCCATCGCATCAAATATAAAATTGTTCATGATTATATTTTGTCAAATAGCATCACATCAAATATGAATATTATAAGTAAGTATATATAATTCACACAAAAGTATATATTACGTAAAAAGGAATAATATTGATGGCATGTGTCAATTGGACTTTCTTTTTGTGATAAACGTGATGTAACATGCCTTAGATAATAAATAATACTATATAATAGTCATTTTTGTCACATAGTAAGTTTGTAACAACACGTTTAAAGTTTAACTCGAGCACATCCAAGATGAATCAATGTTAATCCTATCACGTTACGATTTTATGCATAATTCTATATATATATTTATGAAATCGAGTATAAAATATTACATAATTACTCACTTTAAATTGAGTATTCATTTTCTTTTTCTTTTTTGCTAGGACTGAAAATCATATATCTATATGTTTATATGATTAAGTCCTTTGGATTTTCGAAATAGTGTAAGAAAATTAATGTACTAGGGATGAGTTGGAAAAAGATTGATCGATATAAAACATTGTACGACTCAACCAATTTTGGAAATGCATCATTAATTGAGGACTTCCATCATTAAATTATCGACCTATTGTTTATCTTATATATACAAGAAAACAAACAAATAATTTTATTATATATATATATATATATANATGACTAGACACAAAATTTTTAAAAAAGGAAAAGAGACATTTGAAACTTATAGTCTTAAAAATTAGCCATGACGTTTGCTTGGAATAGTGACGTTAAGAGTAAAGAGTAAATAAGAAACCTAACTTTAAATTGTTTCTAAATAATATATTTTCCAACAAATATAAAGGCAATAGTATCACATAGTAAAATGAAACAGAGACAATAATAATAGTGTATAAACATGTATTCACATCGTTGGGCTAATATATGCATATTTAAAGCATATACTTGAATTCAACTGAATTAATTATTTTCAACTTAAAAAAATATGTAGATATATATAAATAGAAATTCAAAATGTATACATATATTTAAAAACCACAACTTTGTACCACTCACATCCTCAGTTAACACAAGCAAAATCCATTAAAATGATATGTTCAAATTAGGCCTCAATTATTGTTGTTGTTTAATTGAATACGAAACTTGTATTATAATTTTGAGATTTGAAAATTTTCTATTATAGATCATCTTTTATTGAGCGTTGAAAATGAAATAAATCCTGATGGAACAAAACGGATATATTTATTATTATTAGTGACAATTTAAATTATTTGACTAAAGTTGAATGATCAATAAGTTATGTACGCGTTTAAAAGTTAAAAGTGTTTGATGTTCATACTTGTGGCCCTTCAGTTTTCAATTGGACAATAACTTCTCAGATTTTTATTTTTTTGGTTTCTCGTATTCAATGCTCGTATTAAGATTTGATTAAATTTAAATATATATATTATATAACATATTTCTGAGGCGAGGTTTTAACAAAATTTCTTTTCTATTCTCACGAATTTAAATTCGAGATCTTCGATTAAAAATTAAAAAATCTCAAATACAACTTTGATCACCACAACTCATATTGATAACTACTCAAAGTTTCAATATTCCAAGGGTCCAATTCATTGATTGATACATGTCCTATTCTTATCTCCATAGAACTATAACTTAATAATGAATGGATAATTCTAGAGTCCAAGTGATTGATTAGGAGATGTTTTTGTTTAAGTAAAAAATAGTCATTCATTCTTAATTAGAAGTCTCGAATTTTAAGTATAGCAAATAATTATAAGTCTGGCAAACAAAAAGTCGCTTTTATTAATGAAATGAATACATAGTTTTCGAGCTTAAGTAATAGCATTCTGATTAGAATTTTTTTTTAATTTTACATTCGATATCTAATATTTATATTAAAATTCGACTAAATTTAGATTTGTATAAAAAGTCCTATATTGAGGATAAAATGATTGCTATCAAAAGCGACTTTATATTTAGGACTCGAATATAAAACTTGTTGTTACAGAAAAGATGAAATATGTATCACTTCATTACTATGAGTCTATCATTTATAGTTTGATTAGGATTTTTTTAATGATAGTGGAACACGAAAAGTTGCGGTTGGGTCATGGGTATCCCTCCATTTGTAATAAAAAAAATTGTGTGTTTGGTCTTGAAAATGAAATCATTTTTGTTAGAGAGCGCTTTACCTCTAAAATAAATGCCGAACACTTAGTTGGGAAAAAAAACGAGGAGATAACATCACTCCTTTACCTTATTTTCTTATTTTTCCTCTTAAAAGTTCTAGCAAAAGTTTATATTATAAATGAAGTTGTTTTCGATAAGAAGCAATTCATCTCTAAGTGAAACTCTTCATTCTTCAATATAAAAAATTATTGAATTAGTCAAATTCCAAAATGAAAATCGGATATTGAGGGAGGAAATTTGGATTCTATTTGGTCAGAAAGTGCTTGACATATGGCAACATACATATATATAGTGTATACACCATGACAAAAGTAGGTAATGATTTTTTATTTTTTTTTTGGAAATAATTTGCCCATTTTTTATTTTCTGAAAACTACTTTAGCGTAAACAAAATATTTATTAGATTATTTTTTTTGGCGTTTATATGTGTATAATGAAACATGACTAAGCCATAGAATAATAATATTGTGATAATAATTGGCTCAATACATAGTCAGTCTTTTATATTTGTTAAAACATCTCAATTCTTAATAAAGTGCTTCAATTAGATATTATTAGTTTGAAGTTGTGAAAAAAAATTGAACGCATCTTTTAGGTAAATAAATAAATTAATCACATAATATTGTCATTTGCTTTAATTATACACATTAATCTTAACTAGAAAATGCCTAGAATTTTACTGGCTTATTGTGACGAATGTATATAATTAATGAAATAATATATTTTAGTTAATTCAGAATTCGAATCTAAAATGTCTAATTAGAACTAACTATTACACAATTTTCATTTCTTTTGCACAACTTACTAAAATTATGCATAATGACAAATATTTTGGGTAATTTATGATGGACGTTTGCACGCGAATTCATGATCTTTTTGTCAAATTAGATATTTTATGTATATATTTTTTAAAATTAATCTACTATTATTTGTTGATATTCATGCCACAAAAAAGATTAAATGATGCACTAGTTGAATGTTTAATTAGTCATTTAACTAGAGGAATAAGATTAATTGTATTTTCATTTTTCTCCTTTTTAGTGGTGCACAAATGTTATAGAAGTCCTAAATTCTTCGCTAAGTTGATGGAGCAGTTGATCTCTGAAATACAATTTAAATTCAAATTCTTTTGAATGATTTCTCGATCAACCTCGTCACATGAAACTTGCTTAATGCAATTTTATCTCTCTTACGTGATTTGTAATAACACTTAAAATTCGATTTACTTTGTGCACATATGAAGAGTAGTGATTGTGAATTCTTTCGTCGACAACAACTACGAAAAAAAAGGAGCACTTACGTGAGCAATAAATTAACATCAAATTTAGGAAGGCTCGTCAAACAAAACTACTACAATTAACATCGTTTAATTGCTGTTTAAGTTTACGTTAAAACTTTCACAGCTCTAAATAATTAAACCAAGCATTAATCACAATGAGCTAAAGTAAACGTTCTTTCCATTAATATTGTTTCCTTATTAATCCATTTAATTAATAAAGTTGCTATACTTTTATAATTGGAAATACTAAATTTCCAAAGTCTCAATAAAATTTTATTTACTTTTTTCATATTTGTTGTTTGTTGTTTGTCATTTTAAACGTACTTTAATTTCTTTTATAAAGTCTGGTTTGTTTGGTTGTTTTCCTAGTTTTTTTCCTAGGCTTACTATTATTTCATTTCGTAGACCTTCTTCTTACTTAGAAATGTTGTTTTCTACAAAATAGTTCCAAAAAAGTAACGAAAAAAAACTGTAATTTTAAAATTTAAACAATAAATATATACATTAACAAGAACAAACTTTGATTATTATTATATACTCTCATGAAATCAATTCCATGATAACCATAAAAAAACAACAAAAGATAAAAATAAAAAAGAAAACACTGCCTTTCTATCTAATAAACCTCTCAGTAATTCAATGTACCAAGACTTTTTTTTTTTTTTTTTAAATAAACAAACTATTTTTTATTTTTTATGTTTAATTTATTTATTTTCCACTAAGCAGAAATAAAAATTATTATAGTAAATAAAATTGACACAAAAGCAGCTGAAGTTGTAGTAAATGCTTTTACTGCCGAGTTATTTGAGCCGGTAGGTGCCGCAATATCCGCCGGCGGACTGTTTCCGCCGCCTCCTGGCGGTGAATCCAACGGCGATCCCGGCGTACTCGATGAACTTGGAGACGATGATGATGAACCACCCGATGGAGATGGTGAAATTATCTCCCCTGATGGCGATGAAGAAGGCGATGTACTCGCCGGCGCCGGAGAAGTCACCGGAGATGTTGCCGGGGAAGTCGCCGGAGATGTTGATGGTGATGCTGATGGAGATGTTCCAGGTGATGTTGCTGGAGAAGTTGCCGGAGATGTTGCCGGTGAAGTCGCCGGAGATGTTGCGGGTGATGAAGTAGGTGTTTGACTCACAGGAGATGTTGCGGGTGATTCCGACGGAGAAGTCGCCGGAGTTGAAGGAGGAGGAGGTCTAATGGCTAAAATAACAGTAATTAATTTTTGTGATCCATTTTCACAATCATTTTTATTTCCACTAATGAAAAAAAATGGACCAGAATGATCAAATTTGAAAATTGAATTGCCATCATCCATTTTCATAATTGGATTATTTGTGTTGCATTTGTCATAATCATCCTTGTTTACCACTAATACTGAGTTTGATCCCTTCATGTACTTGAACACTAATCACACACACAAAAAAACAAAACATAAAACACAATCAATAACAAATAAGGTTAGGTATCATATAACAATCACTACTAGATATACATGAATTTTCGATCATCCTACTCTTATCATCGATATTAGATAAATTTCAAATTTTCAATGAAAAGTCAAATTTCTTGTTTTTGTTAAAAAAAAAAATAAGAAATCCCAATTTTTCGATAAAAAGACAAATTTCTGATAATTGTTTCTATTAAAACACCATTTCTGAAGTCGTTTTGGTGGAAACCTCCAAAGGGACATTTTCATCGAATGATTTCAGAGATCCTTGACTTTTTTTATCAATAATTTCATTGAAAATATATATGTTTTTATTAGTGAGTATGATTACGTTTTTAAAATGAGATGATCGTATAGTTTAAGACAGAAGAATAGTACTTACCAAGAGTGTCATTGATTTGAAATCTCATTCTTTCAGCCCAATTATTGTAATTTTCAGATGGATTAGGAACCCAACCAGCTTTACCACCAACATAGAATTGATAAGCATAACAAGAGTTGATCAAACAAGCCAAGAGAATTACTATAAGATGTTTATGCAAAGCCATGGATAATTATAACAATTTAAAAAAATATATATGTTTTTTGTGATATAAGTAAATTTATATAAATACACAAAAAGAGGAGAAGAGCGATAAGAAAAAGAAAAAAAAGGAAAAGTAGGAAACTTCAAGAAAGAATACAAAAAAAAAAGAAAGATAATTAAATGGAGGAAATTAAGAGGAAGTTTTATAGACTGATGTTGAAGTTTAAGAATGAAAATAGAGTTATATATTAGTCTACAATTTGGTTGTGGCGTGGGGTGGGGTGGGGTGTTGAAGAGGATGGGAAATTATTTTTGAAAAATGAGTTTATTGAAAAAAAAACAAACAAAAAAAGTGGGAAAAATGTGTTCGATTCTATGGAGAGATTGAGTTTATCATGTGATGATTGTAATTCTTTCACTTTATATTATAAGTCTCGTGTTTAAGCGTCTGATAATGAAAAAAGATCTTATTGAGCATGTTGTTCCTAAATATTGGTCCTGCGGTGCACAAACTCAAATTTAATCCACTCTTAATATAGATATCAAACCGCTAATGAAAAAAAAAACTATTAAAAGAGGAAAAAACAAAACAAAAGTGTGAATGGACTATTATATAGTATTTTACACGTGGAGAAAGGTTAAGGACATAACGGTAAGTGTATTTAATTAATTAAATGGACTTAATGTTTAAGGAAAGAGACAACAATTTAAAAAGAAAAAAAATGTTTGGTGACAAAAATTAATTGGGAAAATGTGTTTAATGAGAGAAAAAAAGGGACAAAATTGTAGTTGAAAAAAGGTTTAGGACGTAACGGTTAGTGTGTTTAATTAATTAAATGCAACGTATTGCTTTTTCAGGCCATCATTTTATTTTATTTTTATTTTAAAAAGTTAGACAAATGTGTTCTTAGGATATTTTTCTGAATGAATATAATATTTTTTTCCATATATTATTCAATCTTATTGACAAAATATAGGTCTAAACTTTCAATTTGTTCAAATAACTTGCATATTTTAGACTATCATTTAACGTTTTTTAGTATAATTTTTTATTTTCTTAAAATGGATATTTAGATCATTATCTAAAAGAGTCATAAGTTTAAACATAAATAAAAAGATTGTCATTTACTAAATAACTAGCTTAAAAAAGAGACAATCGATAAATATTTTTATGGGATACTGCATTTAAATCTTGCTATTTAAACTATACCCATTCTATTACGCATCTACCCATTTAGTAACAGTCTCATATACGGTGTATGAAGTTAGGCATATGTGTATGTATAGAATTCAGCCACATAAATCTGCATTTAATCACGACTGAAGTTCAGACAAAAATATTGAACTTTAGCATTATGTGCTCAAACTTTCAACCATTTGAAACTTCAAATTAAGCTTTTATCAGATATAGTTGTTAATACGTATGATTTCTCAAGTTATTTTATCATGAATGTATTTATAAACTTTTACACACTACATATATGACTTTAATAGTGATCCCAAAATCAAATATCCCCGAATATACTTTTTAAGTTTCTTTCGGTTGGCCCAATAGCTAGAGATTAGTGATGCAAAGTACCTATCATCCTCAATGAATTATTTTAGTGATATTAGAAATGATACACTATCTATTCTTTATTTCATTTAGGAGAATATTATTGATACGGATAGAGTCAAATAATCTTTTCTTTGTGAGCAATCAATAATAGAATTGCTCCCCAAGGTGACCAATATTCTCCACGCTATGATTTTAGACACAATAACTTTACAAGAAGCGTTACTAAAAAAGTATCTGACATAGACGATATTATTGCAAATCAAAAAGAAAAGAACAAGAGGCAGTATGATAAATTGATTTCGCGTTCCCTTTACTTTATCATGGTATCAATGAGACAAAACATAATTATAATACGGTAATTCTGATGGGTGGAGTGATGATCAATTTATAAAGATTTTAATCATAGTCAAATTTTATTAATTATCAATTTATTGGGCCGCATAATATAAGCCCATTAGTGGCCCAATATGCTTAAGCTAAAAGTTCATTTTCTATATTGCTATTTGTTGAGTCTTCCATTTTTTCCCATTTGGTCAATAATGTTAGTAGCAATAAGCCCAAAGCTTGGCAGGCTAGACCACATATTGAGCCCATCCATAAACCCTGCAATCATATATTAAAATTTTAAATACAAAAATAATATTTCGATCAATCAACTACAACTCAATTCTTAATTCGTTGCGATTAAATGATCTTGAAATTCATAAGTAATAAATTAAAGCACCTAAGTGTTTGTGTAGACAAATCATATAATATGAGAAGAGATCTACATTCGATGTTTTCAATTGAACTCAGTATTTACTCTCAATATGTGTTATCAAAAAAATCTCAACCGGAGTTTGTGGCGTAATGCCTGATTATATTAAGAGGTCTCTTAAACCAATTTTATAAAAATTATATAATAATGAAACACGAAAGAACTTTGCCTTCTGAGTTATGTATGATTCAGAAACGTGACAAACACAAATAGCTAATTTTGAGAAAATTAAGTGAAATCAAATTGTAAAATCTTTAGAAATATGAAAAAGAATTGAATGTATATAGAGGAGGAGAAAATAGAATTGAAAAAATAATAATAAAATTCTGAATTCATCTCTGGACGAAAAATAAAACACACCAACATGGCATGCATTTGGATTACCTGAGCATGTAGGTTGAACTTAAAAGCAAGGAGCCAAGATATTGGCATGCCAATAAAATAGAATGTTGCCAAGTTGATGAACATAACCAAATGTTGCCATCCACATCCCCTAGCCACCCCTGATAATCAATTTCAATTACATTTTCTCTTTAGATACATAAACAAATACTTAAATTTAGTCTCAGTTGACATGTAAATACTCTAATTTTGAGTAGGCACATAGTCTAGATATCTCAACTTGTCTTTACTGTGTCAGTTGAACACTCCAACTTCCAAAATGATCATCTAGACACCTCCAAAAGTTATATGTGTACATAAGTATAGGGTGTCCATGAGACATAAGAGGGCCGAGTTGGAGTGTTTAGTTGTCAGTTGAGATCAATGAGGTATCCAGATGTGCACTCTCAAAATTGGAGTGGTTACTTGCTAACCAAGGTCAAGTTTAAATGTGTGTTCAGAATGCACAAGTATAATATTTTCTTTAACTGTATATGAAATTTAAGAACCTGACCTGATAAAATTCCTTGAAAGAAATCCAATACAAATGAGATTAAGAGAAGTGGCATCATGGTGGCAAATTCTTTTATTATTTCTGTACTATCACTAAAGAAGCCAGCCCATGCACTATGACCAAAAAATAGAGCCAAATCAACAACAAGAGCAAGAAGAACACATAGCTTGAGAGTAACAACCATAGCATGCTTAGCTTTGTCAATATTTCCACTTCCTAACTCATTTGCCACCCTAGTGCTGCACATATTATACAATAATTATAGATAGCATATTAGTTCAAATTTGTAAAATAACATTAATAAAGATCAAGATTATCTATAATACTCCATAAAGTATATATTATAGATAATAAAGTAAAAATTTAATCATTCATAAAAGAAATTGAGTCTCGAGAAATAATGAGGTCTGATCGATATATAAAACCTATCTTTTTTTGGTCTAGTATAGACACGTGTATACACATGATATACTTTATACACGTGCCTGCCTATGCTAGACCATGTGTATGCACGTGATCCTTAAGCAACCCACTTATGACCACTACACCAATTCACTACTTATTACATGAGTGTTCATTCTTTAATTTTATCCCATTACTTCAAATTTCTATATAAATATAATTAGTTTGATACAAGATTAATGGGTGCTTGAGCACCTAGAAAGGTCAATGTAGCTCCGCCCCTGTTAGGAGGGAGCGGGGCGGGAAAATAATAAAACTCTCACATAATTTAAGTTGTTGAAACTCATACACCACAAATATGTGTAGTACATTACCTTGCAGCTGCACTCAGACCATAAGACACCATGAAAGCAACAGCTTCCGTATTTACACTGAAAAGTCACAATCCAAAAGTTAGTGTCAGAATTTTGGATTCTATTACTTCCTTAGTCTTCAAATTATGTGATACTTTTCGGATTTCAAGATTCAAATAAATCTATTTTTAATCGTAAATTTTTTATACATCTTTTAAATATTTTGAATTGTCAATTATTGTGACTTATAATACTTTTTATGCAGTTTATAAATATATAAATTTCATTTCAAAAAATTTGAAGATTCCATGCGTAAATTATCAGTCAAACTTAAACTGTTTAACTCTAAAAAAATGAAAAGTGTCACATAAATTGAGACAAAGAAAGTAAAAAAGTGAAAATGAGGTGATTTATATAGCAGCAACAACAACAATAATAACAACAATATATGTCGTGTAATGTTATAACTTATAAGTGAGGTCTAAAAAGGTAATATGTACATAGACAAGGGCAAATTTAAAGAAGGGTAGAGTGTTCACTCGAACCCCTTTTATATTGTATATATGAGGTAAAACTTTTATTTTTTTATTGATGTATAAAGATTTTGAATCTCTTGAACGTAAGAATAGAGGTTGGTTTTGTGATTCAAGGGTTTAAAATTCACCTTGAGTTTTCAAAATCAATTATCTTAGGTACTGCATTTTTATTGCAGGCGCTACACTGCTTTTCATATCTACTTTCTTCTTCTTTTACTTGAGTTTGATGTACTTGCGCCAAAAGTTTTTCCGAAAATAACCACTCTACCTCCATGAGATAGCGATAATGTCTACGTACGTACACCCTACCCTCTCTGGACTCCACTTAGTCGGATTTCACTAAGTATATTATTGTTATCGTTGAAACGGGTCCCAAATTTGATGTTTATGGATTCTCAAAGATTTCAAATATATATATATATATATACTTTTTATTATAAGTGTCCGATGGGAATTAAACCCTTGTAAAGGAGCGCAACAAAGCTTAAGAAGTAGTACTGGACCAAAAGTTTACTTTGTTATTGAGTTCCCAACACATNGATGTACTTGCGCCGAAAGTTTTTCCGAAAATAGCCACTCTAGCTCCATGAGATAACGATAATGTCTACGTACGTACACCCTACCCTCTCTGGACTCGACTTAGTGGGATTTCACTAAGTATGTTATTGTTATCGTTGAACGGGTCCCAAATTTGATGTTTATGGATTCTCAAAGATTTCAAATATATATATACTTTTTATTATAAGTGTCCGATGGGAATTAAAACCTTGTAAAGGAGCGCAACAAAGCTTAAGAAGTAGTACTGGACCAAAAGTTTACTTTGTTATTGAGTTCCCAACACATATATAAATACTAGGTCTGTGTAGGTATTATTGTGTTCGCTTTGGAACCCGTATCCAAACCCCTAAATTCGCCCCTTCTCTTATCTAGTGAAAATAGAGAGGCGATTTCGAAAGACGTTAAGGCTTAAGTAAACCAATTCAAAACAAATTTGAAAAGAAAATATGTATCAAGAAACACAAGAGCATAATTACCTCATTGCAATTAGTGAAGTAGTTGTTTCTGAGTTTGGCATCAAGCCAGCAGATAACACAAAAAACTCATGATCCCAGTATTCCAAACTGCATGTATACATCAAATCAAAAGAACATAGGATCAAGTCAAACCCTTGACCTGTCTAAATTATTATATAATTCATATCTCTTCCGTTTGATAAAAAAAAAAAGAAAGAGAAAAATCAAATAGTCAACTAATTTGATAGTAGACATTTAGATCACTTACAATACAAGAACTCTAATAAAAGGAAAGGATTATGTTAGAAGCATTTCCAATATAATAAAGTACATTATATTTTATAATACAAGCTTATAATATAAGGATTGACCACTTACATTATATCCTCGAAGACGTATCATATAAATAGACCACAACCCATATTATATAACAAAATTAACATATATGAGATTACTTACCATATCATGGCAGCAGAGGGCAAAGACAACTTCAAGTTTGTAAAGATATGATGAAACGACACGAAAGAGAGACCTTCCCTCCAGATTTGATTGAATTTCTTCTTCGAACAAAAAACGTATACCACCAACATGATGACTGAAATCCAAATCGAAATCGAAGCTGCTAATGGTGCTCCTTTAAAACCAAGACTTGTCCAATAAACAAGGCAATAGGTAATGCCAATGTGTAAAACTAAAGATACCATTGAACACACAACAAGAGGCATGACAATTGATTGTGATTGAAGAAATACTAAAAAGTTTTGCAAAAAACCATATGCAAATAATCCAGGTATGAGGAATTTCAAGAACACCCCAGCTTCTTTTGCTATGTCAGGATCTTGATGAAGTAAAATGAGAATTTTATCAGAATACCACCAACTAATAGCAATTATCGTAGAAAATATGAATGATATGATGCATGATATTTGAAGATGTATCCCCAACATCTTGTACATTTTAGCTCCATATCCTTGGCCACATAATGTCTCAAGTCCACCACTAATGCCAACCTATGTTATCAAGATAAACAAAACAATTGAAGTAACAATTAATAGTTAAATTAAAGAACTACATATTATACAAATACTAGGTAAGAGTTAAGACTACTTAATAAGAAGAAAATGAGAAAAGCAGGCTAGCTCCTTTACCTCTTCTTTGAAAAAGTACTATAACACACAACTATATGCTAGTCTTTTACTTTTATTTTTTATATTCAAATCTTTCTATCTAAAGTAATGTTTTCAATAAATTGAAGATATGTCATGTCTTGTCTTGTCTGATCATCGATCTCCCCACTTAAATTTTCTTCATTCTACTTCTACCTCTCCTAAAACCTGATATAGACAAGTTATAAGTACTCTCACACATTTGTACTAAAAAAATTTATAATTGGTGTAACTTTCAGAGAATTATAAGGTGAGAGTAGTTTCAGTGGAGGACAAAATACAGGAAGTGAGACTAATTAAAATGGTTCGAACATGTGAAGAGATATGCATGGGCGTCCTAGTGTGGAGGGGTGAGAGGTTAGCGATAGATGAGTTCAGGCCAAAGAGGTATTGGGCAGAGGTGATTATACAGGAAATGACGCAATTTCAGTTTATTAATTAAGGACATGATCTTAGATAGGTGAGGACACAAATTAGGGAAGTGGGTTAGCACCTAATAGAGTGTTTTCTAGCTAATTCTTCCATACTGCTAGTCATAGTATTACTCTTGTAATTTCTTGTCCTTACATTTTCGTAATTATATATCTATTATTTCTTATACTTTGATTATAGTATTATTTTCTTGTGTTTATGATCAACATGTTTTGCAATACTTTCACACCATTATAATCTATCATTTGGCCATAAATTCTAGAAATTTATCTTCAAATATTTATTTTCCATGAAATCATCAGAATTTGAAAATTTGGGGTATATTGTTTGGTTGGTAAAAGATTTTGATAAATATTTTTTTCTAAGAAAATAAATTGCTTAAAAATGAGAAAAATGACTTCTACTATGAAAGAAGGAAAAACAATTCTACAACTGACATTTCACATTGTTTGTTTCCTTCCCACACCTCCAAGTCTCCAACACACCGCATCTTCACTCTCACTTTTTTTTGTTGTCTCTCACCGAGGGGAAATGCGATCTTCTTGGAACAACCTTGGTTTGGTGAATTGAAGTTATATTACCCCTCCCCCCTTCTCACCAACCACACCTCGATCATTAGTTTTTGAAACTGGTAAATAAAATGCATATCCAAACATAATTTCAAATTATAAAAAAAAATTGCAACTTTATAAAAACAAAAAAAAAATCTATTTTTATAAGGAGGAAAGAATTAGATGCATACCATCAAAGAGAGACCAGTGACCTCAGCCCATGAATTACCAAGATTTGAGGCAGCAAGTTCAAATTTGCCAAGATGACCAGCAAACATGACAGACACAAGATTGATGAAGTAGAAACAACTAGTCACAACAATCATTGGCAAAGAGAACAATATTTGATTCTTGGCTTCTTCAACATCAATTACCTTGTTAATAATAATAATCCACCATTTGTTTGTCTCCAATGATGTTGAAGGCAACATGGGACTTTTTAGACTATTTGATGATGAACTATCCATAGCCATATTCTTGGGTTTTCTTCTTAGTTGATCACCATTATTACCAACGAACTCCTCTTTATATAAATTCAACAGGTAATATATAAATGTTTTATGGTATCAGTATATAAAATTTAAGATATTTAGAGTAACATATTGCTTATTATTCATTTTAGGTTATCATACGGTCGTTTGGATGGGAACAAATTATCTCGAGATAAGTTATTTTATCAATACTGTAATAAAAATAACTTTTAGTGGTAATAAATATACACGTTAACAAAGAATGCTAAAGCCTTACCGGCATTAGTTAATTTCCATTGGATCCAATGTCACTATAGACTTTACTGACACTTACAAAGAGTGCTAATTGCAGCTAAAAATACATATTTAGCGGCATATTAAGTTATTGCCGCTAACTAAATGCCGCTAACTACAAAAGGAACCCCAATTACCAACAAAAAAATTTGTTAGTAAATTGATCAAATTGGTTGGCAAATTGAGTTATCAACCAAATGCTAACTTATATTAATCCGTTGCTAAAAGGGTCGTCGGTAAATATTACCAACCGATTTTTAATTTGTTGGTAAACTTACCAACCAAAAATCAGTTGGTAAACACCCAAAGATGTTACAAAATTTTGAAACATGACCCTGAAATTTCCGTTGGTAAATTCACCAACTAATTTTTGGTTAGTATATCGTTAGTACCTTTACTAACGAATTGAAAAGGCGTTAGTAAATTTTTTTCTTCATTATTCGATTCCGTTGGTAATTATAGTAAATTTATGTTAGTAATTTACCAATAAATTTTAAATACTTTTTTTTTGGTTTCCCATCCGGTGTCCGGTACCCACATCGCAGCCCGACTAAATTCGGATTCACGCCGGGAAGTCCCACATTGGCCCACACCACAGCCCGACTAAATCCAAATTCACGCCAGGAAGTCCCACATTGGGGAGTAAAGCGCTCCCTAACAAAGGCGACTCCGTACCCAAGGGGAATCGAACCTGAGACCTCTTGGGTAAGGATGAAGGAATACTTACCACTCTACCAGAAGGTAATAAATTTTAAATACGTTAGTATGATTATTTGTTTTTCTAATAAATTTACTAATATTGTTAGTTTATTGTTAATATATCATTCAAGGCGACTCCGTACCCAAGGGGAATCGAACCTGAGACCTCTTGGTTAAGGATGAAGGAGTATTTACCATTCCACCACAACCTTTGTTGGTAATAAATTTTAAATACGTTAGTATGATTATTTGTTTTTCTAATAAATTTACTAATTGATTGTTAGTTTGTTGGTAATATATCATTCAATTAAGTTCAATGTTAGGTTAGTAATTGATTGACAATATGTTCAAAATATCATTAACTGAATGATTATCCAATAGTAAAATATTTATTAATTTATTGCATTTAAAAATCTAAGAGCACAAATATAAATCCAAAAATATTAATATCAATTTTATAAATCATATTTGAATGAAATAATGCAAAATCTATGATAACGAATTAAATTAATTTCAATATGACACATACCATTATATCAAAAAATTTAATTTGAGCACGTTTACCAAAAATATTGATCAAATCTAAATCTTGGCCAAAATTTAAAAGTTAAAACGCCTAACAGTAGACCTGAAAATTGAAGCCTCAAAACCTGAACCAACCATCCTATTAGATATAATAATGACCTTCCGAAGCTAATCGCGCTGACGAAATCCTCATCAAAGCACGTTTACTAAAAATGGTAAGCAAAGTCAAATTTTGGCCAAAAGTTAAAAGTTAAAACGCCTAACGGTACAAACTGAATATGAAAACCTCAAAATCCAAACCAACCATCCTATAAGAGAAAAATGACCTTTCAGAGCTAATCGCGCTGACGAAATTCAAATTTGAGCATGATTCCCAAAAAAATTGACCTAATTCAAATTTTAGCCAAAAGTTAAAAGTTAAAACGCTTAACGACACAAACTGAAAATAAAAGTCTCAAAACCTAAACCAACCATCCTTTGAGACCAAAACTGAACTTATATGGCTAACACGGTGACAAAATTTCATTTCGAGCACGATTACCAAAAATATTGACTAAAGTGAAATTTTGGCCAAAACTTAAAAGTTAAACTGCCTAACGACACAAACTAAAAATGGAAGCCTCAAAATCTGAACCCTCTATCATATTACATCAAAAATGACCTTTCGCATGTAACTGCACTGACGAAATTCTCATCTGAGCACATTTATCAAATATATTGACCGAAGTTAAATTTTGGCCAAAATTTATAAGTTAAAACACCTAACGGCACACACTAAAAATGAAAGCCTCAAAACCCGAATCAACCATCCTATTAGATAAAAAAAATTACCTTTGGAGTTAATTACGCTAACAGAATTCTCACCTGAGCACGTTCATAAAACTATTGACCAAAGTCAAATTTTGGCCAAAACATAAGATATACCTAACGGAACAAACAAAAAACGGAAGCCTCAAAACTTGAACCAACCTTCCTGTTAGATCAAAAATGACCTTTCGAAGCTAATGACACTGACAGAGTTCTAATCTGAGCACGTTTACCAAATATATTGACCAAAGTCATGTTTTGGCTAAAATTTAACAATTAAAACGCCTAACGACACCAACTGAATATGAAAGACTCAACACTAGACGCTGATTTACCTTAAGTTTAACTTCAATTGATAAATTTTTCAACTATTCAAATATAAGTTATAATTAATAATTTACCAATAAATTTTATCACAGTTGGTAATAGTTACTATTCAACTAAACATTCATATGTAATATTACCAACTAATAATTAATATGTTGGTAAATTTTACCAATGGATTAATGATCGATTGGCATATTACCAACTATTTTAATGATGTTAGTAATTTACTAACTACAATCTTTATTCGTCGGAATTTTTTCAACTAATTGGATATTGGTTGTCAAGTTTACCAACGAATTACATTTCGTTACTAATTTACCAACACATTTATATTTGGTTGGTAAATTTAGCAACACAATCTTGCCGTTGGTAAATGTTTGGTTAGTAATTCATTGGTAATATGTTAATAAATTATATAAACAATTTTTTGTCATATTTACCAACCGATATATACTTCGTTGGTAATATTACCAACAAAAAGTGTGCGTTAGTAATATTTCAGTTGGTAATCCATTGATAGAATGTGGCTAAATTTGGCGCCATTTTTTCCCACCGTATTTACCAACTAAATACTTAGTTAGTAAGATTTTGGTTGGTAATCTGTTAGAATTTGGTTGTTAGGTTTTAAAATATAATTCTATTAGAAATATGTTGGTAATTTGTTAGTAGAATACTAACCAACTTAAGTTGTTAGTAAAATCTGTTGGCAATTTGGGGTTTTTTTTGTAGTGTAAAGATCATTTTTGGTGTAGTGCATGTATATGAGATAACTTATTCCATCACTAAGGTATAAATGGTGTGATAAATAATCCCAACTAATACCTCCGACCAAACGCTAGATAAGATAGTCCTGAATTTTATCCCTTAGATTATTATACAATATACCTCATACCAACGACCCCTGGAGTTTAATTTATGGCATATATATATAGTTCATAAACGTGTCATTTAACTTGGCGTAGTTAACATCTATGTCATTCTATTTTGGGTGTTCACAAGTAGACACTTAAACTTGTATAAAATTCAACAAGTAGAACATGTGTCCTACATGGCATAATACACATAGGACACCATGTAGGATGCAAATTTTGATGTAGAACGTCACATATGATACATGTGTCTACTTGTTCAATGTAACTTTATACAATTTAAAGTGCCTACTGATGTCTTATGCATATCCAAAGTTAAAGGATATAAATGCATATTGATATCAAGTTAAAGAGTATATTTATG